>NC_052507.1:49586951-49699451 GCF_014356525.2 Nilaparvata lugens
CTTCTATAGAAGATAGATATGTGACTCACGTTATAACATTATAATTAGTCCAGTCAATTTAGACATGAAAAAAGAGCAATATTTTATATTCATGTAGTTCTGATTTTTTAAGGGTTTGTATGCATAAGAGAAGTCCAGAACCAATTTTCGCATGCAAAATTTTCTTGTACAGAGTGCCCAAATACCTAATATGTCTTGTTCATCTCCAGTTCTGAGCTATTACAATCAAATCCAGTCATTGGACAAAAAAAATCGTCTCTCTCCTTTTTTACTGTACATAAAATCAGAATAAAATGAAATCATTCAGACCTCTCTAACTTCAATCAGTTCTATCCTACAGTTTTTCCAAAACGAGTAATTTCATGGAAAAATCAATTTTGATAAATCTATAGTATTTAATCAACAATATCTTCCGATTGTCACAATTCAAAAATGTATAATTCAACATCCTACTAGGCGTAATTTTGTGCTCTACAATCTGAGAACAGGTAGAACACTCTATCTCAAAGATTTCAGGACACCTCAAGGATCGAAATTTCATTAAACTTTTGATACAATTTTCGGATCTTCCCGTACGCTCTTTCTTTTCGGCTTGTGAAGGTAGTTGAAATCATATATCATGAGTCAAGTTCCCAAGAGAAATGGGAAATTTTTTGTTGAGTGTACACTGTACTTCAACCCTATTCCATACACAAAATAATGACAATTTATTTATTCAATGCTGCATATCTTATGAAATAATTCAGATATAAAATCAAAATCTAGTCAAGGATGTGAGGAATTTCCTCCTCTTCTCACTCCAATCAACAATACTTTCGATTTCAATACCATTAGAAAGTTGCAACCGATTGAAAAAGTGACGATTAAAGTTTTACCATTTTTTCACAATTCCACTGTTAATCAAGAGTCTCTTAAACGAGGATCATACATCATAGAAACTCATGATTGGTTCTAAATTTTATCCTATAGGAGCTCAGTTACCTTGAATATTTATCTTCAACTACTGTTTTCCATCTTAGAACTACCGAGATCGTGAATATGAGGAGAATATCTTCAATCTCTTGATATTTTCAAGTGATTGAATCGACCGTGCGTCCAAGTGAACTATGAATAAAATGATAAAATCAACAACATTTTTTGCGTTTCAAGTTTATCAACACGGTCGGAATTGATTAGCAGATTCAGCCACAAAGTTTCTTCTAAAAGGTCATGAAGATTATTTCAAAATCGATTTACGATTTTAGTTTTGCTCTTTATTGCTCTACTTATAATTTGTATATATCAAGCAAAGGAAATACATTTACGACAAAAATACACATACATAATAACAGGGGTAGGTAAATCTTTTTAAGAGTATCAATCAATTTCCTCTTATAATATACAATGAAACTGGATGTTATTTTACTGAATGCTAAGAAGATTATAACTCTTATAATTTTATAATGAGAGAAATTCATTGAATTTTCAAATTACTCCCTCTTCCCCAATCTCCCGCTAGACGGCTAGCCTAACAGCATTTAGTTCATATGCAAAATTAGAACTTTCCACTATGGGTACAGTCCATGAAAAAGGTTGACAACCATTGGCTATTCAATGAAAACAAAAAGCAACTGAAATATATATTTTAAGGTTAACAATCTTTGGCTATTCAATGAAAAAAAGTAACTGAAACAATATTATTGTTAATGAGCAGTTTTGACATCATTTATTAAAATCATTTTAGAACAATAATAGAGAAATATAATGCTGCATTACACAGCACCTCAAGAACATGTCATGATTAAAATTATTCCATGGTCTTTCTCAATTTTTAAGTTCAAAATCGCAATATATGGATTAAATTAGATTGATTTAAATTTTTCAATTATTGAATTGAAGTACATAATGTAATAAAGTTTGGATTATATTATTTTTATAATGGACAACAGTTTATCTGGCTACTCATTCACTTATTGTTTTCTAGTTCTTGTTGATTAGAAATAAAAATTAATCCTCTTTGTCACTGGAGACGCAGCATTCATGCGATCTGGAGAGTTGAGAGTAGCAAGTGATTAGAATAAGAAAATTGAATGTCTAGTCTATGTATTATTAGCAAAACAATGACATGCATGCATGCCTCAAGCCATAAATCCTGTCAGCAGTTGTTTTGTTGGGGGGAGAGAGTGGTGTGAAGACTGTGAACTGGTTTGTTGGAGAGGGAAGTGTAGGATGCAATGACTCCCCACTACGTCCCCCACAACAATACTAATCAAGCTCAGACAGAAATCGTCATTTGCGTATACAAGCGCTTTCTACTGGTATAAGTGATACTACACATTAGGCGAAACAATAGTCGGTAAGAATGTTCCCTCTGATCCTTCTCTGTATAGTCACCCACTTTACCCCCCTCCACACCCACTCCACACTGCTGGTCACCCATTTAGCGAAACATTAGATGAGTTCTCTGTCCTGTTCTCTGTGGTGGTTTGTAAATATATACACAATATGGAATTTGACAATAAAATAATTGTGCAACATACAAGGCTTTCAAATTAGAAAAAACTTCGAGATCTGGTCATTGTTGTGCTTTGGTAACACTGCTTATAGTTCACTATGAATAAAATGTTTTTACATTATTTCTCAAAACTACTTGAAATTTTTATTTTTGTTCCTTAGAACATTTTATGAGTTTTTCAATTGACAATTATAATATTATAACAAAGTTTAAACAAACATTTTCATTTCCTCTTTTGAGGTTAGGGTTTGTTATAAACATGAAAACATTCAAGTGCTAGAGAGAGCTTCCATGGTGATCATGACCGAAAACAGCTGATGTGTGAGTACCATAAAAAAAAACATAAACAAAGACAAACAGAAATTTTGGGATTTTAACCCCAAAAAACTTACACATAGATAAAAATATTAAAAAATGACTCATTTCTTTCCCAATAAACAGGGAAACATCATACACAAATACAATTTTATATAAATCATCAATGCATATTGTGATGAATCTTTCAAGTAGATCTCATGAAAAGAGAGAAAAATTGTGATTACCTTTTAAAATGAAAGAATTTGCTAAAGGAATAGTTAGCGACCGAGCGATAAAGCTTACTTATCAATAACTGTATATTGATAAGAGTACCGTTCTGTACTGAATATTTTTCTAGGAAAATTATTCAATAAATTATAATTATTTTGCGAATAAAGCACAAATTATTTATGAATCGCTCACTGATTTTGAGGTTACACTTTGTTACTATCGATCAGATGTTTTTAAAAAAACAGTTCGAACGCAGCTGACTGATTCGAAGTATCGTCAAATGTCACGCGGCTTCACGTAAGATATAATACCATCTCTAAAAATCAAAACTATCCATAAAGGATCAAGAATTTCAAATAAAAAAAAAAAATATAAAATGTATGTGTTATCGTTGAAATTATTTATTATTTAAGAAATTATATTACGTCAGGTCTTATTGTAACTAAATAGGTCATAGCATGAAATTATATTATTGATAAAATGGCAGAAATTAATTATAATAATCTCAAACCTAATAAAAATTGTACAAGAAATTAATTTATTAATAATTTAATTCAACTGAACCACATGGTAATTAAATCTCTATGCAGGTCTAAGCCAATCACAGTGCATAGAAATAGCACCAGACGGTGATCGTTTGAAAGCAACACATGTTAATCTATTATCAGACACCAACCCTGCCTTATCAGTTACACTAGCACGTGTACATTGTATGAGAGGAACTATGTTAGAAGATTAAGCAGTTTTAAGAATTACATAAATTAAATTTTATTGTAATTAAAGGAATTGTATTCTACTACTTGCCACTGACGTCATGTTTACGTCACAAGCGTTCTACCAATGGCAAATTTTTATGCAAATTATTACATTGAGATTCTGAGAAGCAAGGTCTAGCCTAAAAGCTTAGAGAAAAGAGCAGCACTTCCCTTTTGAAATCCTTACCGTGTAGATCTCTTTTTATAGTTACCAAAGACCTATTTGTGAAAATTTCTTGTTCGATTTTAAATGTTCTATTTGTGAGCCGATATTTTAGGCCAATTTATTTATTATTTGTAAATTTCTGTTTTCACCAATCGATAAATTTAAAAGCTTAAAGTAAATTATCCCTTAATTAATTCGGTGAAGGAGATATTTAAATTAAAATTCCCCACGTGCTGAAACCGAAGCCTGGATTGCCGCCGATCAAACGATTTTTGATCTAAAGAAGAAAACCACGACGCCAAGGAATTCACGTGAGTTATAAGTCATAAGGGGCCCCAATCTACGCTTCGAAAATATTTCAGTGCAGAAAAACATAAATTTTTCTTCGTTAAATTATTGGCCACGCCGACAAGCGCTTTAGCATTTAAGAGCCTAGAATTTATTCATATTAAATTTATAAGAATTTGTAGTTGATTAACTATCCTCCGCTGCCTGAACCACGACCCCGAACATTTAAAAAATATTTTCTATAATTCATTTTTCACTATTTTTTCAAACTGTTAAATTTTATCAATTGTAAAATTCTGTCGAATCACGCATGGTATCATGCAAGCACAAGACATTTTTAACTCCTTCTGTTAATGCTAAATTATTATCAACCTGTAAATCAAATCTGAATCTGCACTGTATGATACATATTTTATTGTAATATATTTCAGTTTTGTTAATTCGCTTTCTGAGTTCGATTATTTCTTAAGCCTGTCAATTATTGTGTCTGATACGTTCTATATCATCAAGAACCGATCGAATACGATCATTAGAATAATTGAATTAAGCTGGATATTGGAACAGGTCTAAGTGGATGTAGCGAGTGGGGTCAGATCGAGATATTTATTCTTTGTCCTTACCTGCTCATATATCAGCTTTTATCTGTTACCACCTCGACTTAGGAGCGAACACATCAATTGTACAGCAGATGCAGCCATAGATCATATAAATTCCTACAATAGAGCTTAAAACCCGACAAGACTCTGCTCTCGAATATATTCTGAACGATATTTGGTTCAAATACCGTATTTTAATCCTTCAGAACTTATTAGAGACGCAGTCCCGTAAATTATCTACATCGGGATTTTTGCTCGACCTGTATGATTTTGTATGCTCATTCTTCACAGGTAATAATTTTAAGGTATCCGTATTCAGTGTTTAGCGTCGCTACACTACTTATAAAAATTCATCATTATACAATTTGTCATTAGAAGAATCAAGGGTGAGCGAGCGTTTAGGCCTCCCGCGATTCCGACAATTGTATTGAGTCTTGTAGTGAGTCAATCAGTCTGGTGTTCACTCAGCGTCCTCACACGCCATTGCAAAAATTATAGCCGCTACACCATGACTCAGTACAAGATTCACTCTACATGTGTGAAGCCTTCAAATACCGCTCCACATGATTTGCCGGCCCAACGTGAGGCATTTAGATTCAGCACTACATGATTTGGCAAATCTCTCTACATATGTGAGGCGAGTAAAATACCGCACCACATGATTTGGCGCCCAACAGTGATAGGCATTGAAGAGGTGGATAATCGACTACGAGGATTATTTAGTTGCTCAGTATACTATAGCGCTGACAACGGGAAAATTTTTTTGAAAAATTCATGGTTGTGAATTTTTCCGAATTTAATATTGACTGTTCACTGTTATATAAAATAACAAGAAGTACCATACCCAATTTTTGAACAGAAAAGAAATTTATCGATTGATGAATTTTTAGAGAAAAAATCGAACTCAGAATTTTATTATCGTGTTATTCGAAAATTGGTCGTACTATAAGTCATAGGTATAAGAGATATCATAAGAAAGGTCATATTATTGAAGAATATTAGGTCTATATTGAAACAATATAAATATTTACAGAAAAGAGGATTGAAGTTATTATATTTTTAAAATTTTTTAAAACATAAAGAGGGAAGTAAAATTAAATCACGGATATATTGCGGAATAATTCAAGCAGAGCATCACTGCTTTTATATAAAATTTTGCGAAGAATACTAGCCCTATATATAATTGCGGCGAGAACTTATAAGAGTAAAATATTTATAATAGTAATAATAATAAATTATCAGAGACGTACCTTGTCATTGCATTATCCATTGTGCATCCTTTATGTTATTGTCACTTTATGTTAACGATATGCTAATTTGATTCATTTCATCACTGAACACATGTATTGAATCAAACTTTTGTATTTTCCATTTGAACGAATTTTTTTCACTATCTCAATTTTTGATCATCATTCACTTATAATCGTTTCACATAACCTCACATGTTTGCGATCGTTTCACTGCACTTACATCGTTATACCATCCAATAAATTATGGAAGAACCACACCGCATCCTGGAGCCCACATCGGCGACCTCAAGGACGGAAGATGTCGCGCGGGAGAAACACCCATGTACCACCGTTCCGGAGGTTCAGACGCCCACATCTAACGTCACAGAACCACGCCGCCGGTGAGGACCGCACACCCACCTTTCCTTGCAAGAAGTAAGCATCATACTGAAAGCATTCAACGATGCATATGAAGAAAGCAGACGACAAAGAAGACCCTACGCTCGTTATCACGCTGGATGGGGACGTCATCCTGGAAGCAATAAAAAATGCATTTGAAGGAAACATACAAGCAAATGAAGGAATAATTGAAGAAGTCCGACAGGTGCGGATAGCATATGAACAAGGTTTGATGTTGAAAAACTGGAACAAAGTTGAGGAAGCAGCAGGGGAAAGCAGGACGGTAACATTGCAAATTGAGGAGGAATGTCAAACAATGGAAACCAATATTGAACTAATGATCGAGCCCATGCATGCAGAAGGCAGACACAACAAGGAGGAGGTCAAAACAGCAGGCGAACGTGACACATGTATGGAAAACCAACCCACCGAGAATATCAAGACTGAAGTTGCACCGCACGCCGCCGAACGCCGAGAGGGACCGGACGACATCACCAGCCAAGCCGAAGACGTCATCCATGGCATGGAGGGACAGCCCGTACCACCGCCCGCAGAATGCCAAGACGAGCCGGACGACACCACCCGCCAAGCTGAGGATGACATCCGTCAGGTAGAGGGACAGCCCGTACCATCGCGCGCAGACCACCAGGAGTCCAAGGACGTTGCCCGCCGAGTAGAAGAGCAGCCCGGACCGCCGACCGCCCACATCGTCGTCCATCCACCGCGAACAGCACCTGAAACATGTGAAACCAATACTCATGAAGATCGCCTACTAAACAAATAGAAAAACGGAAACCCACAACAGCTCGAAATCACAACCAAAACTAAAAACCAATGAATCAAAATCATACACAAGCAGCAAAACAATTCAAGAAAGAAGAAAAATATCTGAAAGGATCTATTTACACCGCCGTCACGTTAGGCTAAAATTGAATATCAAATTTCTCCACGCCATACAGAAAAGAAAAATCGTCTCAAGAAGAACCTACCTACACCGCCGTCATATAAGGCTAAAATCGTACATCAAGCTTCCTACCAGCATGCATGATAGGAGAAAAATATTATTAGGAAGAACCTACAACCACCGCAGTCATGTCCGGTTAAAATCAAGTAGACTGTACACTGGCATGCAAAAAAGGAAAATATCATTTGGAAAGACACACAGACACCACCGGCATGTCAGGTTTAAAAAGATCAAACTGCATGTTACCGGTAAACAAAGAAGGACAACATTGGCTGAAGAGATCTACCTACTTCGTCGGCACATTCGTTTTAAGCCAAGTTTGATAAAACGGATAGTTGCAAATTGGAACGGAAACTTTGAAATAAATCAGGAATCAAATTTAGATGGGGGCTTAAGAAATCATTTTGAATTAACTGGAAGCTACGTTGTGAATTACATCAATTATCAAACTTCTTCATAGTCACAGCCTACCCACCGAATCACATCTTTGCAGACTAGCATCTCTCTACTACAGTCTAATAATCAACATAACCTAAACTTCGCCGCATCTCAGCTAATAAGGAAATATTATTAATTCACATCAAATGAAGAAATTATTATCAACTCTAAGTCAAGAAATTAAAACTGAAAACAACTTTAAGAATTTACCAACCTGATCAAGCCATCCACCTCGTGTCAGAGTCATCACCGAAACAATCGCCTGGTATCATCTGCACAACTGAAAAATAGAAACAAGAATTATAGTATCCACGGAAAATAATTATAAATTAGAAATAACATGAAACTAGCAGTGAATAGGAGGAAAGAAAATAAACAAAGTTTATTTGAAAAAATGTGTAAATCTAACCTTGAAATACAGAATCAATAGAAAAATCTATTTAGAACCAACGCCTGTTCGATAATTTTCTTCGTCCCACCAACCAATGTGTGCGAAATCCTAGAGTCAATGTATAGAATCAAAGCAATATCGTTAGTTAATTATTGTAACCTATTATTTAATGTGGAATTATAAGTAAAAAACACAAACAAAAAAATATATATTTACGTTAATTTGCACGAAATGCGCATGTCCTGTGTTATATGAATGTATCTCTAAAAAACTCCAAAGAAAATGAAATTCTTACCTTCAAATGTGAAATTTATTACTGTTGCATCAAAAGATCATGAATTGAAATTCAAATTGATAAATATAATCTTAAGGACTTAATATTTGTAACCAACATTGATAAAAATCAAGAAAGCCATTTCAAGTGTAACCCTGTTTGTACGCAACATACTAAGCGCAAATAAGAAATTGCTCGAGTCAAACGGTAGACGATTGTCAAGTCACCGAAGTAAAATCACACTCTCACCCAATTTATGTAAAAGCCAAACCAAAGAGTCGAAACTTGTAATAACCATGAAAAAATGATGAAAATCTATATTTGTTGCAAATACTGTTCAAATCTTAAGAAGTAATATGTGAAATTTTGTATATTTGTTATAGTTATGGGTCTGCTCATAAGCCACCCGTGAATGGAAGTTGTGGAGTTGTTTTTAATGAAGGATCCTAAGAGACCTCATTAATTATTGTATTTCGATTGTATCCAATGGAAGGAACAATCAATTATTTATTTTCTCGTAGCCAAAAGTGCACGATATATTGTTTTTAGTGTTAGTGTTGAGTTTTCATAGAAGTAGGAGATGAAATAGTGTATTCATCACAATATCGGATTTTTCAAATAGTCATTGTTTCGACTCGTCTCCCAATACCTATTTAAAATATCCTGGGGGCTTTTGTGTGATGAATCTTTCAAGTAGATCTCATGAAAAGAGAGAAAAATTGTGATTACCTTTTAAAATGAAAGAATTTGCTAAAGGAATAGTTAGCGACTGAGCGATAAAGCTTACTTATCAATAACTGTATATTTGATAAGAGTACCGTTCTGTACTGAATATTTTTCTAGGAAAATTATTCAATAAAATTATAATTATTTTGCGAATAAAGCACAAATTATTTATGAATCGCTCACTGATTTTGAGGTTACACTTTGTTTACTATCGATCAGATGTTTTTAAAAAAACAGTTCGAACGCAGCTGACTGATTCGAAGTATCGTCAAATGTCACGCTGGCTTCACGTAAGATATAATACCATCTCTAAAAATCAAAACTATCCATAAAGGATCAAGAATTTCAAATAAAAAAAAAAAAAATAATAAAATGTATGTGTTATCGTTGAAATTATTTATTATTTAAGAAATTATATTATACGTCAGGTCTTATTGTAACTAAATAGGTCATAGCATGAAATTATATTATTGATAAAATGGCAGAAATTAATTATAATAATCTCAAACCTAATAAAAATTGTACAAGAATATTAATTTATTAATAATTTAATTCAACTGAACCACATGGTAATTAAATCTCTATGCAAGGTCTAAGCCAATCACAGTGCATAGAAACAGCACCAAGACGGTGATCGTTTGAAAGCAACACATGTTAATCTATTATCAGACACCAACCCTGCCTTATCAGTTACACTAGCACGTGTACATTGTATGAGAGGAACTATGTCTAGAAGATTAAGCAGTTTTAAGAATTACATAAATTAAATTATTATTGTAATTAAAGGAATTGTATTCTACTACTTGCCACTGACGTCATGTTTACGTCACAAGCGTTCTACCAATGGCAAATTTTTATGCAAATTATTACATTGAGATTCTGAGAAGCAAGGTCTAGCCTAAAAGCTTAGAGAAAAGAGCAGCACTTCCTTTTGAAATCCTTACCGTGTAGATCTCTTTTTATAGTTACCAAAGACCTATTTGTGAAAATTTCTTGTTCGATTTTAAATGTTCTATTTGTGAGCCGATATTTTAGGCCAATTTATTTATTATTTGTAAATTTCTGTTTTCACCAATCGATAAATTTAAAAGCTTAAAGTAAATTATCCCTTAATTAATTCGGTGAAGGAGATATTAAATTAAAATTCCCCACGTGCTGAAACCGAAGCCTGGATTGCCGCCGATCAAACGATTTTTGATCTAAAGAAGAAAACCACGACGACCAAGGAATTTCACGTGAGTTATAAGTCATAAGGGGCCCCAATCTACGCTTCGAAAATATTTCAGTGCAGAAAAACATAAATTTTTCTTCGTTAAATTATTGGCCACGCCGACAAGCGCTTTAGCATTTAAGAGCCTAGAATTTATTCATATTAAATTTATAAGAATTTGTAGTTGATTAGCTATCCTCCGCTGCCTGAACCACGACCCCGAACATTTTAAAAAATATTTTCTATAATTCATTTTTCACCATTTTTTCAAACTGTTAAATTTTATCAATTGTAAAATTCTGTCGAATCACGCATGGTATCATGCAAGCACAAGAACATTTTTAACTCCTTTTGTTAATGCTGAATTATTATCAACCTGTAAATCAAATTCTGAATCTGCACTGTATGAGTACATATTTTATTGTAATATATTTCAGTTTTGTTAATTCGCTTTCTGAGTTCGATTATTTCTTAAGCCTGTCAATTATTGTGTCTGATACGTTCTATATCATCAAGAACCGATCGAATACGATCATTAGAATAATTGAATTAAGCTGGATATTGGAACAGGTCTAAGTGGATGTAGCGAGTGGGGTCAGATCGAGATATTTATTCTTTGTCCTTACCTGCTCATATATCAGCTTTTATCTGTTACCCACCTCGACTTAGGAGCAAACACATCAATTGTACAGCAGATGCAGCCATAGATCATATAAATTCCTACAATAGAGCTTAAAACCCGACAAGACTCTGCTCTCGAAATATATTCTGAACGATATTTGGTCCAAATACCGTATTTTAATCCTTCAGAACTTATTAGAGACGCAGTCCCGTAAATTATCTACATCAGGATTTTTGCTCGACCTGTATGATTTTGTATGCTCATTCTTCACAGGTAATAATTTTAAGGTATCCGTATTCAGTGTTTAGCGTCCGCTACACTACTTATAAAAATTTCATCATTATACAATTTGTCATTAGAAGAATCAAGGGTGAGCGAGCGTTTAGGCCTCCCGCGATTCCGACAATTGTATTGAGTCTTGTAGTGAGTCAATCAGTCTGGTGTTCACTCAGCGTCCTCACACGCCATTGCAAAATTTATAGCCGCTACACCAGTGACTCAGTACAAGATTCACTCTACATGTGTGAAGCCTTCAAATACCGCTCCACATGATTTGCCGGCCCAACGTGAGGCATTTAGATTCAGCACTACATGATTTGGCAAATCTCTCTACATATGTGAGGCGAGTAAAATACCGCACCACAATATGTTGTGCAAGAAATCAAGTTTGCATTGGGTGATTTTTCTTTCTAATGATTCTACCGACGAGTTTTACTGGATTGATTGACACATGGGTTTACAAATATTGTTGAGAATCGAAATTTATTTAATATTATTTGTAGTGTCTATTGTGCATTCTAGACAATAACTGGTATAATTTCTGTAGTCAAGATAGGGCCTCACACATAACCTAGGCATTGTTGATGAGTTTTTCTGAGAATAGGCTATCTTGTTTTGGACTGCTTCATGTTGTATTTGACTCTTACTTTCTATCAACTTTTTTTTTGTCTGCAATGTTGCATATTAACTCGTTTTGATGCCTTGTGGTGATATCTTTTACTCTGATTGGCTGCTTTCTTCCATTGGTATTGTACAACAGGACAGGTATAAAGGTTATGTTGACTTTTAAGGTTAGAAAATTCGATCACTCCTTTATTCCCATTTTCAAATCTATAAAGTATGTTGGCCCCCAACACATGTACAGAAGTAAGCTGCTCATTCCGAGGTGACTTAGGTTTAAAGCATTTATGTCGCCTGTGTTGAGAGAAGCCTCCATTTACCTGGGATACTGTCCGGTGATTATTGCTACTAGATTTGAACCGCACATGATGCCAATGATGTTAGATGTCTCCGCATACTGGAGATCTTTTTCTGTGACTATTTGTGACATATTTGATGCATATATTATGTCGCCGGTGTTGTGATAGGCCCCCATATCCTTGAGATCTCGGATGATGATTATTTGTGACAGGTTTGAAACGTACATGTCGCCAGTGCTGTAAGATGCCTCCATGTACTCGGGGTCTCTTCAAATGAAGTCGGTTACAGGATTCAGCTGTTGGTGTAACTTGAGGATTGATTTTCGTGGTAGTGATTTACAAGTTTGTAGACATCTTACAATTCATCTCTGGAACACTCCCACCTAACTTCATCATCTGTGCATGCTGAGACAGGAGGCTAGTTTCTATTGAAATACTCCTGCTATCTGTTGGTGACTGGTTTTGGATCAAACTTTTCCCTCAAACATACACGGTTTCTATTTCTTCATTACTCTTATTCACATTTTCATAGGTTACTTTCATTTCCATGTCCAACTCTTGTGTCACACTAGTCATATTCCTTTCCCAATTTTCATGCACTCTATCACGATCTTCCTTTCGGGTGTTGGTCGCTGTCTTAATCTTCTTCTCTAACTTTCCTGTATCATCATCAACACGCTTTCTTGGTTCAGCTTCATTACTCGCCCTCAGTTCATTGTATGCACTGTAAGATTAGCATGAAGTTTTGTCCTAAATCCATTGAATTCTATTTGAATTTGTATGAGTACTTTGTCAAATTTAGGCTGATGATGGATTCATCTAGATGCTAGGATAGTGCCTGTATCACTGTGCATTGTTTTTCAAATCTCGTATCCAACTTAGCCTCCATGGCATCCATTTTTGTGTTATCGCCGCAACATCTGAAGTAAGTGAGATTTGTGGTGAACTCAGCATGGTTTTGGTCGTTTCTAGCATTGGCAGTATCCATCTCAGTACCAAAAGTGAGCATCCAGTCTCTCACGATCTCACATTCCTTCCTCCAGGTAGCGAGTATGCTTTCACCAATCATCTGAAACAGTTTGTGCAGGTCAGTTGGAGTATCACTCAATATTGCACTCGCTTGTTCTGCCTTGTACTCCTCGGGTTATCAGGTGAAGCCGGTGTGGATGTTGGTTAGTCGATGGGCTCGGCCTGTGTGGATGATAGGTGTCCCAGGTTATCAGGGGGAAGTCCACTGAACAGACGCTGTCCCCTCTCTCTGTGCGCGGTATGGTGTATGGTGCTCTTCGGCCTGGTGTGTATGTTCTGGGGTGTTTGTATCCTGGGTTGTACCATATGTAGGGCCCCCGAAATCCATATAGGATGGTTCAGAATTCGCGGGTGAATTGGACATTTTTGAGTCGAACGGTAGAACATCTGGTAGTAGTGTAGACTGAGGCGGCTGACTGCATGTTAGGCGCGGTAGTGATGCGCGCATGTGATACGGTGAATCTCAGTAGCATGTTGTGTGCTTGTATTGACGGTTTAGTGCTTATGTTTGTGTATGGTGCTTCAAGAAAGGATACAAATAAGTGCAACAACAAACCACAAAAGCAAATAGGAAACACAATAAATAAACTACTTAATAATCCTATAATCAGAATGCCAAAATAGTTGTAGAATGAAATTATGTATAAGTAATATGTTGCATAAGTAATAGACTTAATGAACTTCACCCTTGAAAATATTATATTCAACTAAGCTCTCTATTCGAGGTTTGACATTGGGGACTCTATCAGCACCAAATATAAATAGGCCAGTCCCCTGAGTCATATACGCTCAACGAGATGACTATTATAATAGAAAATTTTCTTGAAAATAGAAGGAAATTATTTTTGGACAACTATAATAGAATTTATAATTCCAGAATGTTTTGGGCGTTTGGCAGACCCACGAGGTACAGTGTTCACTCTGAACCTTGGAGAGGCACTCACCAACTGTGAGTGGTGACCACAATACCTTGATTTCACAGATTTTAATCTGTCAGAGTGTGAATTTTCAAACGGGAGAAAAACAAATTTTTTCTCAGCACCAATATACCTGAAAAGAAAAATTGTAGCTTTTCTCATTCCTTCATCATGCTGCTATGATGGGCGCCATCTTGTAATGAGCTTCATGGGGGGTAACCTCCTGTAATGATCTCAATGTTGTTTGAGGTTCACCTCTGCCCGGGAGCAGGAGGGTCAATACAAAGAAAGAGTTGAATGAGTCCGGAGTAATCAGTATGGGAGGTGGTTATTCTCTCCTTTCAACTCGATTACACCTTCTTCATAGAACTTAATAAAAATATAAATATAATTTCCAATCACAGATGATGGAATGTGGTGTAATGTGGCATTTGCGAATATATCAATGAGCTCAACACTTCCGGTTGACCCCCACAGCCAAGAATATAGTTCAGGGAGGCCTTTGCTCGACTTATAACTATACCTTGTATTAATGGCCCTTCACATTAATTTGAAAGTTGTATCCATGAGCGAGGTCTACTGTTCGCAGAACTACTAGTAAGTTTTCATCCATCTTTTTGTTTGTTTATCCATTTTTCATGTTTTCATTTTCTTTTCTTGTACTTAACTCAACTTCTTACGAGACACCTTCTCCTCTACAACCTCACTATCCTTAGCAAATACATTTTGGGATCAGATAAAAACTCATTATTACTCAAAAAGACTTCCGATTCTCTGGTCAATGTTGAGAATGTCGTTTAAATTCTGTGACTCCTGCTATTTTATGGCATAAACCTTCTTCATTGTGAGATCTTGTATTGCTAAAATTGCTAGTTATATATCAAGTTGTTCGAAATAGACGTTTTCACTATTGACACGGTATGTGCTATTACAATTCATGTGGTACACTGTGCTGTATATAGAAATAAATTGGAATTCACCATAAACCAATTCCTCTTGAATTTGAAAGGTACAAATTTCACGGTTCACTTTCATTTTCTATACACAATATTTTCTGGTTATCATTCACTTAATCTCCCCCAGTAGCTTCGTCCTGGGATCAACTCATTAATATTTGAATATTACAAGAAAACGGTTTACTATCCAATACATACAGTCCACATACATTTAAAACAGTTATTAATAGTATTTATTGATAATCTATTGATAATCATAGGGTTTGGAGTGTTTGATGACTACTGGTGAAATTTTTCGAAGACTGTAGGGGGAGAAGGAGCTGAATTTATCTACAGTAGTGCGTCCTCCTGTAATGATTTATTATTATTGTATAAGTAATTAACACAGTTAACTCAATTTTCTTTCAAAAACTATAAACTTTTTGCACAAATGTCGAAATTTGACAAACGTAATCTCTTGGAAAACAAACACAATGCAATCAAGTTGAATTTGCCAGCGCACATGGCTGGAAAGCGAGGGTTGATCATGAGACTGGGATATCGGCAGGAGAGGTGTACTCATCTGGACTAAGATCATCGGCTTTTCCTCAACAATGGGCCCGGATCAAGAGCGCAGTAGAAAGGCGTCCAATCTTCCTCCATCACCCTTCAACGCCTCCTCAACTGGATCGGTCGGCTTTATCCTCGGTCACGATTGACCCGCCAGAAGGAATTTAGGCTAATATTCTTATAATGTTCCACTTGCAATCTTTCTTGCGACTCAAATTCGAGGAACTTACTTTTATCAGTTTCTCATGTTAAATACATAGATTCTCCAATTCAAAAAAATGGCTCATTGATTCGATGAGAATAAATTCATTTTTATCCAATGAATAAAAAAAATGAAATGAATGATTACATGATTGATAGAAAATAATATATATCATTAATCTCATGTCAGTTATCATATTCATGTATGATGTGAGTTGAGTTTTGCAAGATTCAATCAAATAACCATTACCGTTACCTATTAATTCACTTCAGTTGCTTAAGTCAGTATGAGCCCTTCCAAGGCTGGTGTTGTAGGTACGTGGTTGTTGCACCTTCTGTGTAGACAAAGGCATAAAATTTAGAAATCAATTGGTTCATCCTATTAATCAAAGAATAACGGATCAGGGATTTACAACACGCTTTATGAGCTAATTCGAAGTGAAGAGAACAAGTTTCCCAAATATTATAGATTGTAAAAAGCAAGCTTTGATGAATTAATTACATATAAGAAGTTGTAATGTGAGATTACCCAACAAAACATTTGAATAAGGAATAGCATAACTTCAGTGGGAAGACTTACTGTAGCATTAACGAAATCAAGCGTTTATTATACAGAGTGAGTCATATGTATGGGAACCCTCTAATAAGTTGAAGACTGTTGTAGATAATAATGTAACTTTTAGGATAAGTTATTGGTTAAATACTCTACCTTTTGATGTACAACTGAATTTGAATCCCTCATAAGGGGGTGTCTCAGGGGTTGTAACTCAAATATTTTTAATTTGAACCCTCATTAAGCCTTCAATAACTTCTATTGAGAACACTCAATTATTAAACACGGTACGGTATATCATTTTCAAGGCCTTCCTGGAACAAGAAAGATAACATCATTATGAATGTTCTAAAATACTCTGATCAAAATGGCGGCTGATTGAAGTTTTACATTCAAAATATTTGAGTAACCTCTCATTTCTTCAAAAACTAAAACTTCAATCAGCCGCCATTTTGGATACAAGTATCATTGAACATTTTATCGATGTCATCTTTCTTGTATTAAAAAGGCCTTTAAAATGATGTACCACACAGTGTGGTACATCAATTTAAGTGTGGTACATCATGTGGTACTCTGATCAAAATGGCGGCTGATTGAAGTTTTACATTCAAAATATTTGAGTTACTACTTCTCATTTCTTCAAAAACTAAAACTTCAATCAGCCGCCAATTTGGATACAAGTATCATTGAACATTCTATTGATGTCATCTTTCTTGTATCGATAAAATGTTCAATGATACTTGTATCCAAAATGGCGGCTGATTGAAGTTTTAGTTTTTGAAGAAATGAGAGGTTGTAAATCAAATATTTCGAATGTAAAACTTCAATCAGCCACCATTTTGATCAGAGTATTTTAGAACATTTATAATGATGTTATCTTTCTTGTTCCAGAAAGGCCTTGAAAATGATATACCGTACCGTGTTTAATAATTGAGTGTTCTCAATAGAAGTTATTGAAGGCTCAATTTCTATGTTAGTGAACATCGTTATTAAATATTCTCAATGATGTGTTCCCAACAAATCCACAATGCCAGAACTCGGAATGAATTTCACAGACAGCTGGTAAGTTGGAATTGGAGGGAAGGGGTTAAACTGTCTCAAGTTAGCCGGTTTGCCGGTAGATAGATGGAGAAATGTATAAAATAGTGTGAGGGTAATAAGAATCTCACTTCTCATATGATAATTCATGTATAAATAACAAAAGCTTGCACATTTCAGGTATTTTGCGAGTGGATCATTATTCACTGATTTCCATTGTTCATATAGAATAAGTGTCTCAACTATAGAGTTGATTCTGTAGGAGAGCTGAGCAAACCTATTTGGACTGTTATGAGGAAAGAATGTTTGCCTGAACTTACTAAAGGTGGTGGGGTTAGCATCGGGTTATTTAAAAAAAGTATTTTCTTCTTTAAAATTATGATCCATAAGTTTGGAGTTATAATCATTGCAATAATCTGATAAAGCCAACTTGACCTTACACAGCACCATAATTTGCATGTACATGTAAAGTTTTCATTTAATCACTTCTTTAACATTCAACATTCTTTGCAATGTTAGCTACTGAGCACTGTAATGGGACATTTCGAATATCAGCATATTGCAATTTAAAAACGAAACCTTAACCTCCTAACTTTTCCTTTAACCTTGTGAATATTAGTGATGTGTATTATTGATAGTTTCTCATTAATAATACTTAATAAAAGTCGCCAGTGAAGAAACATGATTCGTTTATTTTACATTTCAACACCAAGCCAAATCCACCAGAACCCACACATATTGGCTCATATGAATAAAACCAGAGCAAATGCTCATAAGCAAGAGCATGGAGCATAAGGTTTTGCTCATGAGCAAAAGGTAGAAGCAGAAGCATTTGCTCATCTTTCTATAAATAAGCTCTACCTTATACTCTTACCTTATGCTCCTGAACTCTGGAGCAAATGCTCACGTATTTTAAAGATTTTTCATCAGCTGATTCGCTTTAGTAGCCTTACTTTGTTTTTATAGCTCACGGGAGCGCTAAATATGCAAGTAGGGTGCACCACTTGTGTTTGCGTCGTCTGCTCTGTTTTCTATTTATGGATAGAGTTTTAGGTTAGTTGAGTTTGGAATAATAGCATGAAAAATCTCTTTAATAATCTTCAGCATATTCTTTTAATATCAATAGCCTTCTATAATTGTCTACACTCTGTCATTATGCTACGTCATTACCTTATTTCTTCCAGTAATGTGTTGCCCTGCTTGGCTGCAGTCTGTACAGCATGAATTATAAGATATATAACCCTTTTTGTGGTTCCTAGAATAGTTATAATACCAATTTCTTACTGGCTCTCCCAGGAGCTCCCGCCGTTCTCTGCTCTTGCTGGTTACTGACGTTGGCTGCTCCGACAGTCCACGATTTCTGTGACTGATTTGTTGAACTCCACAAATGCAGATGCAAAAATTTATCTTGCTGCAGCTTAATACTATGGCTTTGAGATTCTTCAAATCAGATTTGCTGTTACTGGATAATTTATATAAATCTCTGGAATGTATTATTAATATGTATTTCTCAGGGCTAAAGGTTCGGCCTCTGGTGGAAATTAGATAAATCAATTTATCCAGTGAACATGAGCTTCATTTATATCTTTATAATTTACTAATAAAAGAATGATTGAGTGAGCATATAAATTATAACATCAAAATTTAAATATTTTATCTGTGCATACTTAAACATGTAAATCTGATATATCGTTCTTAATTAATAGAAATCCCTTTTTGAGACTTGCGCAAGTTTGATATTAATTTCAATATTTGAATAACCTTTCGACAAGCTAGCTCTATAGATCTTGTTTCACTCAAAGCACTGAGGGCGCCCTTTATATATTTCTTGTTAACTATATAACTCACATGTCAAAATTCACCAGATGATGATGGCAAACCGAATTCTTCCGTCATCTTAGGTTTTCTGATGGCTGAAGTCGTCCTCTCCAAGGGAATGATAAAATATCTGTATGACTCACGCCTTAATACAGCCTCACTGAGTCTTATGGAATTAATTATTGAATTTTAACTTAAACTTTTCAAATGTACAATTATTAACAGAAGGACTTTGTTATGCTCTATATGCTCTATAAAATTGGTGGCTGTTCCTGGTGAACTCTGGCAAGCAAGTAGGCTCTCATCTACCCCTATTCTCTATGATCATACTTCCGTATTCCTAATTTGCATATTATTTAAATATTCAACTACTATGCAATTACATAATCAAAATAGTCCATGTCAATCTGCTAGGTTATAACATAAATATTACACGTTATATTTTATAATCACTCAAATTACATCTGGTACATGAACTGAGAAGTGATAACTTACAAATTCTTATCATTCATATGAATAATGAGGTTTATTTTTGAATCAACTCACTTTTACCGCCAGTCAGTTACTGCATTTTGATTTGCTTATTCCAAAATTACAAATGTATCCATGCACCTAATAGAATATACATACTTCCTTAATATTTTTATTCATTTTACATATTTTGTACATGCTCCTTTGACATAATAAATATTTTTTACATTTATTGAATTGTTTTTCCTTTTACAATAACATGCCACGTGGTTACCAAATCCTCTGGTCACATTTTAAGTGAATGCTTTTTGTCTACAACTAAATTTGCAATAGGTGTCTGGCCAGATTTCAAATTATAAGGCTTGACCGATTATTTAGGTTGCCGACCAGTAAGTATTTTAGAGCGTAACCTCAAAAATTCATTATTTTATATAATTGAATAAATAGCAATAAAATTCTTTTCTATTTGGCTGTTCGAATTGAAGCCAGGATACCTGTTATTATCTAATCTCCAGCTTGTTGATATCGCACCCAGCAATAACAAAGCAGCTGTTTGCTAGAGACCTATAAAATCTTTTCCTTTGGCGATTTTGCCAGTTATTCAAAATAATCTCTTATATAAATGCCCCTGAATTTGAATTGAAAATATTCTGGGAATCAATAATGTTTTTAATACAAATTCTTCCTCTAACACATAAACATAACCTAAAATATCCGCCGAAAACTTTACAACTCGCAGACTCTTTCTGCATATGCCCCCCTGATTTTCATCAATATAATAACATTTTCCTCCTTATCAACATGAAAATATCATAAATATAACATCTAAATTCCATTTCTCCCTTCTCTAACAACAATACAACATTTTCAAAGTTGCTTGGCAGTGATACCAACTTACTTTCCTCATAACAACACATTTGATTCTTATACAATAAATCTCTTTCTAAATACATTCGAGTAACATTATTGGGCTCGTACATCATTTACAATTTTTAGGTCTCTTATTCTAATAATTTTCTCCAGATACAAGTACAATTTTTTGCTTTGCTATGTTCTTGGTTTTGGCTTCATTTGGTAACTGGTTTCACTTGAGGTTTTGGTAACAACGTATAAATAATAATAATAAATATATAAAACATCTAAATAAATATATATAAACATTAATTGCTACAAAGATAATACATAAAAAATAATCACACAACAAATTTTATCTTCTATCAGCTGGTTGATAACAGCTATTGGCTTCGATCTATTGGGCATTTGCTAGTCTATGATTTCTACTTTCTCTCTTCATATGTCACAATTTGCTATTGACTTGATCCAATATGAAGGTAATTATCTTATTTTATTCTAAATATCCTATCTTGTGGCCTTTTTAAATCGATAGAGAGAAAACAAATAATTTAAAATTGTTCTTTGGTTTGTTGCAGGTATCTATCAGCTTGGGCATATTAAAAATCTAATTTTGTGACACAAGGCAACACTCCAATATTAAATTCATTCAGGCAGGTCAGTATTTTGTTTGATAATATTGTTTTTATTTGTTTTCTCATCAAATTTACTTCAAATTCTATGATATGATTTGTAAAATTCTCTTTGCTATCTGGTTTCTTCTTGTATTATGTTGCTGCTGTAGATTGATGTAGGTGGTTTGGCTATCGGTTATCAATGGGTGAGGCTGTCCTAATGATAATTTATCTCCTTGAATTTAAAGCCCCGGTATCTTGTATACTTCTCCAACCTATTCATTGATCTGGTTCTATTTAATCCATAGTTATGTCTAATCAACTCATTGGGTTTCATGTCTCTATTTTTGTGTTTGTCACTATGATACTCATTTCATATTCTCAACTTACATTTATTATTGATCATCATGACCATATCAATAAGCAATTCAACAATGCATGATTTCCAATTGACAATAATACCTTCTTTTAACAATAATAAAGCTTTCATCCTCACATTATTAACACAGACTCTAAGTAATAACACAGCCATAATAACAATCATAATACAGTTACCCAATACATTTAATATCTCTTTCATAGCATATCCTCTCCATAGATAACAATCAGGTGCTTTTATTTTCACTTGATTACTCTCTATTTCTTCTAATTCCACACAACATTTTCCATCCATTAGTTTCTCACAGTACTCTCCATCGTTTTCACTCAGGTAGCCATCATTAGTTGCAATGTTATTCCGTTTATTTTATTTCCCAGTAGCAGTCACATTGATAAGCAGCTTTTTTAAACCATATATGCCTCAGATGTATGCCATCGGTCTCCGTGTCATTTCTCCAACTGTCGTCCAGATCCTTCCCAGATTGGCATCCCGCCAATGCTTGAAACGGTTGTGGGGGTGGTGTCGTCGCACTGTTCCTCCCTTGGCACTTCCATCTCTGGGCCTTGTGGTGTTGGTTCCTTTGGTCCTTCCTGGTGCCATCCTCTCGGTCCTCCATGGGGTCCTTGGCTTGCTGCAGTGGAGTCCATTGATGCGCAGGTGTGGCGTTCCTATTTTCCGGTAATGAATTTCCAGGGGGAAATAGTAGGCTCAATAGGGGTTGTTGTTCTTGGTGTTCTTTGAGTCCATGGTCGGTTTCAATACTTGGTGGCGGGGGTTGTAGTGGTGAGTTTTAGTGTTTGATGGTGGGTTGCTATGGTAGTTGGCTTGTTCTTTCTGTTGATTAAATCCTATTGCATGTTCTATTGTGTGATTCATTTTTATTTGTGTTGGTGATATATTGTCTCTATGATCAGTATGCTCTTGTTGTGGGTTTATTATAGTTGCATGTTCGGTGGTTTTGTGCTTTCTTGTGGCTGATTATAGTTTCTATTATAATTATTATTAGTATATCTGGTATTTGTATTCAAACGGTCACAGCCATCATAATAATTCCTTCGGTCTCCCTGTTGTGAATAATGGTTTATTGAGCAATTCTGAAAATTCCCATTATTTCTGTTATTACTCCGATTCTGGTCATTGTGACACTCAAAACGAGGTGTCATTTGGGGATGATCATATGGCGGTGATTCATAGAATTGGCCAGCATACCAATTAGCATTTGAGTTATGATGATTTTGAATGTATGAACGGTGGTTTGACATTGCCATCACAGATTGTATACCGTATAAATGATTCATCAAATGTTGGCAACCAGTTATTGGCTGTGTAGCCAATGCTGTTTTAACTCGCAAAGGTAGTTTTTTCAGGATGATATTTGCTAAGGCAGAATCATTAATCAGCTCCTCCAACTGAGCATTTTTAATTTGAAGTGTGGCAAGAAAATTGATATATGTGTCATCTGTCCTAGGATTAAATTCACAAGATATAATATTGGCTAGTGTATCCATTTGTCCATTTTTATTCCAATATTGTTCCAGGAAAGCAGTGATAAACTCATCCAACGACAAAAACTCATGTGCTCTACTCCAGAAAAACAACAGGGGTTCACCACTCAGCAAGCTGGTCAATTGGAGTCACCACATATTCCAAGAGGTGGGTGTTAGGGATTGTACCAATTTCATTTGATCTATGAATGATTTCGGCTGTAGGTCGCAATCGGTATTATCAAATCTGCCTAGTCCATTCAGTTGATTCATTTGACTGAATTCTATGAGGTTTTTGTTGGACCTGATTTCCTAATTCTATTATTTTATCCTGCATTATTTGCCACTGATTATTACTTAGTATGTTACTTACTGAGTATCTCTTTACTCTCAATAGGCTGTGGCAGCATAGTAAGAGGTCCACCAATCAGATAATGACCAAGAGTCAGGACTGTGGCGGCTTCAGTAGGCTGTGAGGACAATTCAGTGAGCGAGCGGCTGTTCAAGATGCTTTCTATTCATGTGAAAATTGTGGTGTATTCTCCATAAGTGAGGGGTGCATCATCTATACAGTGGTGTAGCAGATTCTTGGCTGACTTGACGGCGGCCTCCCAGAGGCCACCATGATGTGGAGCATAGGGGGGAATCAATTTCCAATTTATTCCATGGTTTGCCAGAAAACAATTCAAATCTGAGGGAAACAAACTCATGAGCCTTGACACTTCTTGTAGCTTTTTAGCAGTAGCAATGAACGTTTTAGCATTATCAGAAAATAAAGTATGGGGCATACCTCTTCAGGCAATGAAGCATAGGAGAGCAGCCATGAATGTGTTGGTTAACATTGAGGACAGAAACTCCAAGTGTGTAGCTGAGTGAGGAGGTAGTGGCAGTGCAACAGTGGGAATCCCCAGTGATGCAGACATGAACATTTGTCTGTGCTGCAGATCAAACAGTGGTGCGGTCATCACCAGATGAAGTGAGGTGGCGGTCATCATTCAGCAAGTGGTGAACCAGCGTGGTGACAATAGTGAGCAGCAAGTGGTGACCCAGCAAGATGTCAATGGCAGGCGGTGAGAGTCTGTAGATCAACCCAGAGGTGCGGAGGCAGCGGTGACTCAAAGACAGGAACATCCAAAGCACAGGTGGCATTATTTCTAGAAGAGGTGTGTGGAAGACTTAAAACTGTAGGAAACCGTGAAACAGAAGGTATTACGAAGCAGTTGTCTTTAGATCTTGGCAGAATCTGGTGGTACATCTGCTTACAATCGTTTCCATCCTTACTGGAAACTTCGCAGACAACACAAAATTTTCTGGCTAGGATCATTGTTTTTGAAGATGGTGTGATGCGGAATTACATAGTTGACAGTGGAATTGGAAAGCACTAAGTGTCCAAATTCTTGATATTCATTCATGAAATTGGAGGATCCACTCCAGCTTTGAGGATTTATCCAGACGTTTTAACAGACCAAGATGACTTCGGTAAGCCTGTTTGCAGTTTGAGGCAAGAGGGAGTGCTTCAGGTTTGAATGGAAGTGCGACTACATATCTTCCTCCATCATTGCGGTAGGTGGTGGCTTTATACAATCTTTCACATTGTTCATCAGCGGGTGATGAAATTTTCACATCTGAGCAGATGTCTTCGGTTTCCCAGAATTTGTTCATAACAGTAGAGAGTGGTTCTTCTTGTGCAAACATGGTGCATATCAATTGCATTTCTTTGAGTGGTGCGAGTGAATCTTCAACATTTAGTCTCCCACATAACACATAACCAAATATGGTAGAGAATGCGGTAGGATTTTCAGGTATAATACAATGTCCTGATGTCACGAAAACATTGGGATATATGTCAGCTCCAATCAACATATCTATTCTGGCGGGCTGGTCAAAAGTGGGGTCAGCAAGGTCAAAATGAGAGAGGGAATTCTTCAGCTCACTGTTGATAGGGAATGTGGGAAAATCTTCAGCTATTTGTTCCAATACTAGAGCGTCAGTTTCAAGGGCAGTTTTGAATTGCGGTCTAGACAGTAGTGTCAGGTGTGCGGTGCCTTTTACAGCAGTTCCTAGCTCAGAGATGCCATTGAGCAGAATTTGTGCGGGTGTAACTTTCAATTCAAGTTGCTCGGCAGCTTTTGTGGTGATGATGGATCTCATGGAGCCACAATCTAGAATGGTGCGCAGAAAATGTTGTTAATTGTACTGATTAACGACAGCAACTATAGCTTTGCCTAACAGGGCAGAGGCATGAATGGCCTTAACTTGAGCACAGCCACTGAAAACGTCTGGAGCAGTGGCAGAGGACACAGGAGTCATAACTAAGCTGGTTGAGACTGGCGGCGGCCTGACAGATGCAGCAATATTATTGGCCACGGGTGGTGACGCAGCAGGCAGAATGTAGTTAGTAGATATCACCAAAGAGACAGCAGCCAAGGGCGGTGTAATAATAGAAGAGGTGTGATTACTTACAGCATTGGTTGAGTGCACATTAGCAGGACCAGGGGCAGACAGCAAACCATAAGCAGCCGGCGGCTTTTGCATAGCAGTTCTGGTTGGCAATTGAGGCTTTAGAAATGCATTGATAGCAGAGAAACTTGTAGCGGTACTTACTTGAGCGGTCTTGTCTTCCACCAATTCAATTCAGTCAAATATTTCTTGAAACTGTGCGGTCAACTCAGTGAATTCTAGAGCTTGTGCTGGTATTAAATTGTTTTGGTCAATTGTTCAAATTCATCGATCAGCTTGCTAAACTTTTGATTGTAATCCAAGTATAAATCACACAATTCTATTGGCACATTATCCTGATATTTTCCTGAAAGTGATAGAATGGATTAATTCAATCTTCTCAGTCTATTGAGCGGTGTACAGATTCCCATGTTGATAAAATATGTAGATACTTGCGGTAACACTTCAAAAAATAGGTTATGTTGATGTACTGACAATTGATGATGTCGATAGCTAGTTCATTCGATAGTCACAATCGATACTCTGAAGTCGATAGCAAGTTCATTTGATAGTTACAATCGATACTCCGTGAATAATTGATAGTCAATATTCATAGTTCAATTCAATATCTAACCTCTAACTTTTTCAACTTGATGCATAATTTTTTATACTCACACTCTTTTTACATATATCCATAGGTCTCTTGGTTCACTTTCATCCGGCCCGGAGGACCAGGGTTTTTTTGTTATGGCCACCGAGGTGGGCGCAATAACAAATTACTTAGTAGCTTCTACTGGTGGAGCCAGGTTGGACTGAGTAAACACAAATTGAAATGAATACACAATCATTAATAATCAAAGTACCAGACCAACAATAATTTGATCAAATGAATTACTCAAACAAATAAATCAAGTTCAATACAACAAGGTGGTGTAAAACAAAGTCTTTCATACAAAGGCGGGAATCCCAGTACAGTAGGTGGAAGCACAACTTGCTTAGTTCTATACTGTCTTTATGAATTATACTCAACAATAATAAGTCTCAGGTTGATATTGAAGCGGTATCAAAGTAAAAAAACACTAGGAGTGGATTAATCTTGTAGAGAATCGACATGAATGTAACTTGGAGTGGGAAAACGACACAAGACATAGCAGGAAGCAGGATCGACTTTCCACTGAGCTGATTGAACAATGACTCGAGAACGACTCCTTCAAAAGAATGGTTCCTTGGCGAACAATAATTCAAATAGCTATAGTTCAAATAAATAGTATAAATATGGTTCAATAGATAGTTCAAATGTAGGAGCTAGAGGCAGTGCTTGTAGCAGTTACTTACCACAACTGGTTGGTGGTAAAAAGTATGAGTGTATTGCAGTTATTAGCCCAGTCAATAAAGGTTTTTTCGATCCAAAAATCAAATAAAATCTGAATCTCCAACCATCGATAGAACCCTCCAGGAGGGTCAATCTCTCAAAAGTCCCAAGAAATCCCCTTGGAGCTTTCCCCCCTAGCAACCATCAAAGTTGAAAAATGCAGGTAATCACGGAAAATATTATCTCTCTAACCATTGATTGAAAACAGTTCTATTATATGTCATTCAATGTGTTACATTATGGACTATAATATTAGTTATATTCATTCTTCCAATAAAACCTGCAATTTTCTTGAAAAAATAATATATATGTGAAAATTTAGGGGGTTTTGCTATTTGATTTTTTTGTTTTCTTTGATTAACTACGGAGAATGTGATTTTAATGAGGAATGAGACAAAGAATAAATGCAGCCACTCTCATTTCAAATCTATTGATGTATATTGTTATGTATTTATGATTATAGATAAAGAATAAATGCAGCCACTCTCATTCCAAATCTATTGATGTATATTGTTATGTATTTATGATTAGATTTGATGCCGTGGAAGGGGAAACAGTCGACGCGGTACCGCGCGGCTGACTCACTTTGCCATAGTAAACAGCAAACTGGGAATCAATTATCTTTGTAGGCTAACCATTAATCGGAAAAAAATCTATATAATATATCATTCAATTCATGACATTATGGACTATCATATCAGTCGTATTCATTTCCTCAATGAATCAAACAGTTTGCTTGATAAAATAATATATATGTAAAAATTTAGGGGTTTTTCAATTTGAATTTTTTTTTCTCTGATTAACTTTGAAGCAAGTAATTTAAAAGAAAAATGAGATTAAAAATTAATGTAGTTACTTCCATTGCGAATTCATTGATGTGTGTTATTATGTATTCGTGTTTTAAGTTGATGCTGTGAAAGGGGAAACAGCCAACATGGCTGACTCCCTTCACCATAGTGAACAGAATAGTACTGCTTTCTACATTGCATCTCATTTACACTATGTCACTCTGAACAATTAATTTTGTCTATTGTTTTGACATGCGCTGAATCTAGATTTTCACTTTTTAATACTCAAAAAAAATATTATAATTTTCTTGATTTAACCATGCTTATGATAAAAATCATGATTCTGCTGTCTAGTCACAGAATTTATTATATTAATTTGAAATGTGCCTTCTCAATATGAGTCAGAGGTATCACAATTCGATAACTCTACTTTCAGATATTGATGTTTTTCAATGACGTTTGATGATATATTATGTGTCCGACTCCTTCATCTTATCCTTTTTTGTGAAAAATGAAGATTCAAAATTTCTTTTCATAGATTTTTTTTGTGTTTCTTCTTGTTCCATTACTCTTTATAATTTGAAAACTTGATAATGGAATGAATATCATCAGATCACATGAAAAAAAATAAAACTGGAGGCCCACCTGAGATACTATAATATGATAACACTGTACTCCTGATAAGTTGAACATTTTCAAGCTGAAAGTAGATTGATTTGTTGCTCATTCGGTTCAAATATCAACAAAGTTACCAAATATTACCAATATTATCACGTATAGTGAGAACTAATTACTCTGAAGCTTTCCATTCTCACTGAACATGAAGAGGCAATACCAAGCCAGTATTGCAGTTCCTTCCACAATCATTATTATCAGAGCTTTGAAATTGATGAAATTTATGTAAATTTAACTATGGATGTTATCCCCATCTCACAGTTCCCCTTTATATCCTTATCGTGATTCAGAATAAAGTAGTTGATCTCTATAATCACAAAAATCAATGTACAGTACTTATAATAGATATTAAAAATAACAATATTTCTAGTAATAATGCAACTTTTTCTAGGAACGAATTTCAAGGCTCTCGAAATGACTTCTTCTCTATCACAGGCAAAAATTCCAATGATCATCATAATACTAATTCAATGAAAATTGTTTGTATTGTTAATTGTTCAAAGTAAGATAAGCTACATCTTTAAGGCAATCAACCTATTTAGGATTATCATGTCTATGAATGAAAGTGACACTGTGATAAGAGATTATTAGTCAAACTGAAATATAAACATTATATACAATGCATATTTCTAATCAACTAAAATTACAATTGATAGTATCAAGCCGTAATGAATTGAGCAACTGAATTTCAAAGTTACTATCCACTGTTCAAATTGCACTGTGATTTAATTCTACTTCCAAATGGATTAAATTGCTTGACTCTTCAATGTAACAATTATTGTAAAAAATGAGTGGAATGTGAACGTCATCCAAATAGCATAATTAAATTTCAATTTTCAGATCATTAAATTCATAAAAAACTAATTCTTGAGAGAATAGTGATTAATTGCAAACAGTGCATGTAACATTGATACAAAGTGATACAATGAAAATCAACACAGATTAATTTGATACTGGACTTATCAAACTTATATTACCGTACATTTATAAAATGTCAAACCAACATTTTCAATTTTCTCTTCAGGAGCAAAACATCAATATAAAATAAAGAAGAGTCCATTATAAGAAAAAAATACTTGTGTACTAGAATTCACTTGAACTAACTCATCACTTCAACCCTCCGATGATCACAATGAGCTAGAATGGTATAAAACATTTATTTATACAAAGAATTATATTTAAAAAAAACGTTAAATCATACAAAGAATCTCGCACTGAATTTCATATTAGAAATACACAATCGTTTTATAATTAACTGGCAACATGTAAACTTGATGTATGCAGGCGCCTAAGTGAAATAGAAGCACAAGACATGAACCGGTGTGTATGCCTATCTCTCTCACTCACTCCCTCTCTCTCTCTCTCTCTCGCTCTGTCTCTCTCGATCTTAGGCGGGCTAACCATGCCCGAGTGGAAGGGACGCGTGCCTCTCACTCACTCTCATTGTTGCCAGCCTGGGAAGTAGTGGCGCAGTCACAGGAGATTGCTTGCGGCGCCTGCGCAGATGGACTGCTCCGTTTCACTCTCTCTCCAGGTGAATGCCTTCGGGTTGCTGCTGCGTTGCTCGCCACTGCTCCTATTTGTGCTCTTTCCAGACGACCGTGAACCGAAACGACCGCTCTCACTCGCGCTCATTGTGAGCGCATAACGCGGAGCATAACACAGTTTTTTGAAGTGTCACCCAGCAAACCAATTTATAAGACGTTGTCATGTCAAAAACCAAGGAATTGATAATCAGGTACATTTTTCAAATAGCTCCACCCAACTGAATCTGTGAATGCCAAGTCATAAGAAATCATGTTCAATAGATTTAATTTAGATTGAATGCTTCAACATATGAATAGAAAATGATTTATTCTTTTGGTGCCCAAATCAAAATAAATATCAATCAACATTTCAATTGACATCAAGAAAAGCTTCTGCCAACCTTGTAATTCCAATATGATTCTGCTCATGCTTTACTTCCATTTATAGAATTCTCATTAAGGCCCTTGTGTAATGAATGACAAGATGCGAGTGGAGGTGAAAAATTGATATGTTAACAAAAATAATAGAATATGATGAATTATCTCTCAATTCACCTCATATGGTAGGCAAATTTGTGCTTGGTTCATTATTATTTACAAATTTTCCATCTCCAATCTGGATGTACATCTGGTTTTCAATATTGAATATTGAATATTTTCTATCCTATTTGATCAACTTTGTGATTACGAGGGTAGAATGTGAAACTCTTTCATGATTTTCCTATCTTTTATGCATGCTTACTCTTCCTCAAACTGTATGTTTGCATGGCTTTCATCTTTAGTATCTACTGAATTTTCATATTGGACTTTCTAGATAATGTAGATTCAACTAGTAAGAATGGAAGATAAGCTACTTTACAGAGAGAATCATAGAAAGTTTCAACTCAACAAGCCTAATGTATAATTTTCCGATGTCTCAGCCATCATATATATTTGCCTCAACTGTATGTATATTATCAACCTGGCATGGAGAATATTAACTGTAGAAAACAGCAAACACTGCATGCTATGATTTTTCAGGAAATTGCCACTGTTAACACTAATTGTAATGTATGATTTATCTCAGTTTTCACATTTGTAAACTATGATAAATTATAAACAGCTAAGGTAATACCTATTTTTAAGAGTGGATCGAATAGAGAAATTTCAAATTATAGACCCATCTCACTGCTTTCAGTGTTCACTGCTTTCACTCAAAAATTCTAGAGAAACTTTTTAAGAAAAGATTAATGAGCTTCTTCAATAAAGTGAACTATTTTAATAGAAACCAATTTGGATTTCAGGAGGGCTTGAACACAGAACAGGCATTATATAAGTTTATATCAGATATTCATCACAGCATCAACACACCACATAAAAATAGAACATCTGGTCTATTCTTGGACATCCGAAAGGCTTTCGACACAGTTGAACACAGCACCTTGTTGAATAAGCTTCATGCTGCTGGTGTCCGTGGTGTTACCAACATGTGGTTAAAATCATACTTGATGGATAGAAAGCAGTATGTGTATTTCTGGTTGTGATAGTGAGCTGACAACAGTTAAATACGGCGTTCCACAAGGATCCGTTTTGGGCCCTATATTGTTTTTAGTCTACATAAATGATTTGTTTTCCCACACATTTTTTGGATCAATTACATCTTTTGCCGATGACACAGCCCTAGCGTATTCTGCTAAAAATGAAGAAGAACTGCATGAAATGATGCAGCTGGATTTGTTTGATTTGCGATGCTGGTTCAACTGTAACAAACTAGCACTAAATGCGAGCAAGACTTCCTATATAAACTTTTCATTATCATCACCATTTAGTTTCACTGATCCTGTCAGGTATCATCAGTTCGGTCGCAGATCTGTGAGTTGTGACTGTGAGGTAATTTAACAATCTGACTCTATTAAATATCTTGGGCTAATATTGGATCAAAGTCTAAATTGGGATTTGCATGTGAATAAAGTAAAAAAATACCTCTTATACTTGGTTAGGACTTTCTATCAACTGCGTCAATTCTTCCCTGTAAATATTCTTCATGTAATGTATTTCTCTTTCTTCAATAGTAGGCTGGAATACGGAATCTCATGTTATGCATCTACCTTCATGTCTCATTTTAAAAATCTTATAGTCCTACAAAAATCAATTGTTAGAATAATGTTTGGAGCTAATAGACGAACGCATACTTTCCCAATATTCAGGTTTTTTGGAATTCTACCTTTCAGATACATGTATGTACTGAAAGTTTTATCTTTGTTTTATAAAATGAGTGGGGATAGGAATCAAATGGGGAATCTTGAACAAAATCAGCAGATAACTAGGCAAACTACAAGGATGCTAATCAGACTCCCCAAACCAAACAGCACTACCTTCCAGAGATGCTTTTTATTCCTTGGACCTAAATTCTTCAATATTCTCCCAGATGAGATTAGAAAGCTACAGAATCTCAAGAAATTCATAGAACAAACGAAGAGTTGGCTATGGCTTCATTCACCATTAGAAGTAGAAGACTTATTCAAAGTAGTAAGCTGAGAAACACATGGTGCTAATATCTAATATGTAGTATGGTCTTTTTACTGTAGTTACTTCTGTATCCTTTGAAGTTTAACCTTTGCTTTGAGCTTTGATCTGCAAACATTGTTTTATTTATCGCTGTTATGTCTCATCTTTTATTTTTCATTTTTTCCCCTCTCTTGTCATGAATTATGTTGAAAAAACTTATACTGGTGATTCTTCCTCCCATTTTTTCGCAGTTTTAACTACATTTCATAATATAAGTATATTTAAAGAGAGGAAATGCTACAATCAATCAATAAAATTACTTGATGATGGTGATTGAATGTGTGTGTGTTTGTGTGTGTGTGTGTGTGTGTAGGCTTTTTTCTCCTCCTATATCCGATTAAACCTCAACTCCTGCTCACGGACAAGTGCTTCATGAAGCACTTTGTGAGCAGTTATTGTTCACATTAATATTATATTATATATTATTATATTATTATATTATATACTATTACTTACAATCTATTATTAAATTTTAGATGGATTATTGTTGTATTTGTCAAGCTAGACTCTATTTGGTTTCTGTATATGTATTCATGAGTGTGAATAAATTTGAATTTGAATTTGAATTATAGCATAGAATTATGATCATACACACATATTTTCAATATGTATTATATTATGTAATAGTATGAATATTTTATCGGTTGCAAACAATATCTTTGTCTGTCATAGAATGCATGATTTAGAACATATTTTGATGAAACTTTTAAATAAATCTCATGAGAAGAGAGAATCAAACAGAAAAATTTTAATTACCCTAATAAAATGAAAGAATCAGCTAAACGAATAGTTAGCGACTGAGCGATAAAGCTTCCTTATCAACAACTGTATCAGATTAGAGTACCGTTCTGTACTATACATTTTTTCTAGAGAATTATTAAATAAAATCATAATTGTTATGCAAATTGAGTACGAACCGTTTATGAATTGCTCATTGAAATTTGAGGTTACACTTCGTTTACTATTGATCAGATGTTTTGGAGCAGCTCAAACACAGCTGACTGATTCAATATATCACAAAATGTCATGCCACGATTTCATGCAAGCTGTGATATTATTTCTAAAATTAAGAACTATCGATAAAGGACCAAGAATTTTCGAAAAAAAATATAATATATGTATTATTGTTGAAATTATTTATTATTCAAGAAATTGTATTATAATATCAAGTATTATTGTAACTAACTAGGTCATAGCATGAACATTATATTACTGATAAGAGCAGCAGAAATTAATTATAACAGTTTCGAACATAATAAAAAATTGTATAGGGAATATTAAATTATTGATCTTTGTTTCAACTGAACCACATGGTGAATGAATCTCTTTGGCAAGTCTAAGCCAATCATATAGCATAGAAAAAGCACCAAAAAGGTGATCGTTTGACAACATCATATGTTAATCTGTTATCAGACAACAAACCTGCCTTATCATATATGCTAGTGCATGTACATTGTATAAGAGGAACTATGTCTAGAGAATTAAGTAGTTTAGAATTATACAAATCAAATTATTATTGTAATTAAAGGAATCATATTTTACTGCTTGCCACTGACGTCATGCCTACGTCATAATCATCCTACCAATGGCAAATTAATTACACATTGATTCTCAGAGAAAAGGTTCTAGCGTAAAGGCCTAGAAAAAGACAGTCACTTCCCTTTTGAAATCCTCACCAGTAAGACCTCGTTAAAGTTACCAAGACCTATTTGTGAAATCTTTGTTCGATTTTATTATGTTATATCTGTGAGCCAGAATTTTAGGCTATTTTATTTGTTCTTTGTGAATTTGTTTCATCAATCGATAATTCAAGAGTTTAAAGTTCAATTACTCCCTGATTTGATTGGTGAAGGATTTTTATTTAAATAAAAATTCCACACGTGCTGAGACCGAAGCCTGGACAGCCGCCGATCAAACAAATTTGATCCAAAGAAAGAACCACGACCGCCAAGGAGTTTCACGTGAGTTTTAAAATTAAAAGGGGCCCCAATCTACACTTCGAAAAATATTACAGTGCAGAGAATATAAATTTTTTCTTCGTTAAATTAATGGCCACGCCGACAAGCGCTAATTAATTATTAAGATCCTAGAATTCATTTGGTATAGAATTTATAAGAATTTGTAGTTGATTAACTGTCCTCCGCTGCCAGAACCACGACCCCGAGCAAATTTAAAAAAATATTTTATAATTTATTTTCACCATTTTTCACAAACTGTTGAATTTTATCAATTGTAAAATTCTGTTGAATCATGCATGGTGTCATGCAAGTACAAGAATACTTCTAATCATTTTTGTTAATGTTAAATTATTATCAATCCCTGAATCAAGCTCTGAATCTGCACTGTTAAATCATATATTTTACTATATTATATTTCAATTTTGTTAATTCGTCTTCTGAGTTCGATTTTTTCTTAAGCCTGTCAATTGTTGTGTCTGATACATTCTATATCACCAAGAACCAATCGAATACGATCATTGAAATAATTGAATTAAGCTGGATATTGGAACAGATCTAAGTGGATGTAGTGTGTGGGGTCAAATCAGGATTATTTATTCTCTGTCCTTACCTGCTCATATATCAGCTTTTATCTGTTACCAACTTCGACTTAGGAGCGAATTCGTCAACTGTATGGCAGATGCAGCTGGAGATCATATAATATCCTACAATAGAACTTAAAACCCGACAAGACGAAGTATATTCTTGCAGTATATTCTGAACGATATCTGGTCCAAGTACCCTATCTTAATCCTTCGGAACTTATTAGATATGCAGTCCCGTAAATTATCTACATCGGGATTTTTGCTCGACCTGTATGATTTTGTATGTTGTTTCATCGCAGGTAATAGTTTTAAGATTTCCGTATTCAGTGTTTAGCAACTGCTACACTGCCTTTCAAAAAATTTTATCGTTATACAATCTGTCATAAGAAGAATCAAGGGTGAGCGAGTGTTTATGCCTCCCGCGATTCAGACAATTGTATCAAATCTCTTAGTGAATCGATCAGTCTGGTATTCAGTTAGCATCCACGCACACATTCTCAAAATTTATAACCTCAATACTGGTGACTCAGTACAAGATTCATTATACGTGTATCGACCTATCCTTGGAGGTGAGAGTGACTCCCCCAGGAAAAGCTTCACATGATTTTGGCTTGCAGCATGAGGCGTGTCAAATACCACTTTACAATATATATATATATATAACAACAAAATGGTTTTAGAGAATCAGAGAGAAAAAAAGATCAAATTGAAAAACCTCTAAATTTTTACTTATATATTATTTTATCAAGGAAACTGTTCAATTTATTGGGGAAATGAATTCAACTATTATTGTAGTCCATAATGTAACGAATCGAATGACATATGATGGACTTTTTTCCGATGAATGGTTACAGAGATAATTGATTTCCAGTTTGCTGTTTACTATGGCAAAGAGAGTCAACCGCGCCGTACCGCGTCGACTGTTTCCCCTTCCACGGCGTCAAATCTAATCGCAAATACATAAAAACATACTTCAATGGATTTGCAATGAGAGTGGCTACATTTATTATCTGGCTCATTTCTCTTCAAAATCACTTGCTTTGAAGTTAATCGGAGAAAACAAAAAAACCAAATCACAAACCCCCTAAATTTTTACATATATATTATTTTTATCAAGAAATCTGTTCATTTTATTGAAAAAATGAATGGAACTAATATTGTAGTACATAATGTAACAAATCGAATGACATATCATAGAACTGTTTCCGATTGATGATTACAGAGATAATTGTTTCCCATGTTCACCTGCATTTTTCTTGTTTTAGGGTGGTGGGGCGGAAAGCTCCAAGGGGATTCCTTGGGACTTTTGAGAGAATGATCCTCTGGGAGGGTTCTATCGATGGTGGGAAATTCAGCTTCAATTTAATTTTCGGATTGAAACTGCTTTTTTTGACCTTCATTGACTGGGCTATTATGAGACTGATGAGTGTATTAGTACAATATGTTTGTCTTTTAAAAATACTGTTTACTCTATTCAAATTATAACTGTGTTGTACCAATAATAATAACCTTCTAAATTACATAATAAAATATAGCCTAAAATGATTTTTAAAGAGCTTGAAACGTTTGGTGTATGCAGAAACAATATCATACCAGTACTCCTAAATATTATATCATCCAAAGCCTCATGTTTTTAATTTGTAATCTGGGACCTGTTTCATTAAACTTGGGAGTCATGTGATAGGGGAATCATTACTCCTATTACATGCTCCATATAGGCATTAAAATCTGCTATTTCTGTATTACGTTACTCTTCTGAATTTTTATGGAACAGTCTTCAGTTCTAGATTATTATTCCACCCTCTATAACTTAATCCGGTTTAAAATCATGGTGATTATTAAACATTATTCCCAATGCAAATGATTTTTTTATACTTTCTTGTCTTCTTTGTTCAATTTGAATTGATTTTCCCGTTTTTTTATTATGTTTCAGGTCACCTGCAAATGTGCATTTACTTGCAGATCAATCAGCCTGGATTATCGAAAATAACTCTTCATTAACTTCTACGATATTGGGAATTATGATAGTCAACAAATCCTTGAATGACGATGATGATGATAGTCAACAAGCCTATCTTCAACGACTTGTACATCCACAACTTATCAAAAGGAGACGACATTGCAACTATGATCATCCCAGTGAGAGTAGGCGTCAACATTCATTTTCATACTATCTGCTACTTCGAGGTGGTTCTGAAGTCAAAGTATGTATGAGAACATTCTGTAACACATTCGGTATTTCTCCAAGGTGAGCACAAATCTTGGGTCAGAAGATTTTAGAAGGGAAAAACGATTGCTCGGATAAGAGGGGAGGGCATCGTTCAAATGAAAAGAAGGTAGAATGGACTCAAAAAGTTATTTAGCACATAAAGAGCTTTCCAGTAAAGGAGAGCCTTTATGACAGAGCAAAAAGTAAGGACAAAATGTATTTAAGTCCTGATTTGAATGTGAGCCTCATGTATCATGCATTCTTGGAGAAGTATGCCACAGAACTTCTTCTTGGAAGTCATCCAATTACTAGGCAGTGGTATAATGAGATTTTTTTGAGTAAATTTAATTTGTCTTGTACAGACCAAGGGTTAATACCTGCTCTACTTGTGATAGATTAAAAGTTAGTATACAATCTGGTAATCCAGCAGCCAAAGTAGAACAAGAGTTGCACCACCGCCGTGTTGAAGGTAGTACAACTGCAATGAACGATGACATTGAAAATGCAAAGACTTCTGATTCTCATGTTCTATCTTTTGACTTGCAACAGCAAATGTACTTACCTCTGCTATCTCATACAGAGATGTATTACTCACAGCAACTAGCATGTTGTAACTTGGCAATACACGATTCAACAGCCAATTAAGGTTGTATGTTCTTATGGTCAGAAAACCATGGTGGTCGGGGGTCTTTGGAAATCACATCCTTTATTTACCAGTATCTAACATCTCAATGTAATATTGGTAACAAAAGAAAGCTAATACTTTGGTCTGACAATTGTAGTGGCCAAAATAAAAACTAGTATATGATTAGTATGTACCTGACTTTAATAGCTACTGGTAAGTTTAATGAAATCATCCACAAGTTCCCTGTAAGGGTCCACACTTTCTTAAGTAATGATAGGGACTTCGCATTAATTGAAAAACGAAGAAGAAACACATTGATGGACTTGGTTCGAATTATTATTTAAGTGCAGCACAGAAAAACCCATTCACCTGCAAAGTAGTGGAACAATTTCACAACTTCAAGGAGATATCACATGCATTCCTGGATACAAAGAAGTTGGGAATTTCAAGAGCTTGGCTTAACAGCTGCTGAATTTGGAAGTGTCATGATATCTAAAGGTGCATCAGAAGCAGCAGGCTGGTGTGATCCAATTAGAGTAATCAAGAATGGAGTGAGTATTGAACATTCTCAGCGGCTACAGCTTTCTTCAACAAGGACAAGATGGGGACTTCCAGTGAAGGAAAAACAAGATATTATCAAGATGCTCCCTTACCTGGAGCCAGAAGCACGCGAATACTTAGAAAATATACTTGCAGAAGCGCCACCAGGAGAACACCAAACTGAACAGGAATAATAGAACAACAGTTGCATGGTGGCACATTCAATATTATGACTGGCACTTCATGAAAGACAGTCTCATTTTTCATTTCATGGGGTATTAACCTTTATATAATTTTTTTTAATGAATTGACAATTTTACAAGCGTTGAAGAGTAATATTATGTGTTAGAAGTACAAAAAATATTTGGTTTTGCACGGGAAATTGTTTTTTTGGCCTCCTGAAAATCTAACAACTGTTTAATTGCAACGAATGCATCAAATGGTTCACCTTCTAAATTGCTGTCATGTGATTCTTAGTGGGCAGGCAGTGCAACAAGCTGAAAAACTTTCTACTTTAAAAGCTATCAAAATAAAAAAGCTGAAAGAAAAAGACGTCGATGTCAATACCACTACCTATATTTGTTAAAAATTATTCTACATTACAGAACCAGGTTTCATGGTAACACCTACCACATCTTCACCATACATTCCTCCAACCACTTCATCACCAGATATTCCCTCATTTCCTGTTACCATGAAACCTGGTTCTGTAATGAAGATTAATTTTAAATAAATATTGTGGTATTGACAACATCAACGTCTTCTTCTTCCAATTATGGAGAGAGAAATTCTACATCTCTCACCATACAATCAAATTATTGGATAAAAAATATTCACACTATTCCGAAGTGAATTTAAAGTATTGTGCTCACTATATCCTTAGTGTCCGGTTTCCCATTAGGAAACTTTAGACTATTTACGGCGAGGTGGAACTACTCTTGGGTCTCAAAGCCTTACGCTAATAATAATAATAATAGTTGGATGAAAATGTTTTCTCTGATTAGTAATTTTTCAGTTATGAGCTTCTATTAAAATTTTTGGGACAGATCATTTCAAATTCGGTAAAAAATGAATTAATGAAATGATGAGGACCATACATTTTCCATGGTATTGAAAAAAATGGTTGATTGAATAAAGTGAGAATTTCCTGACAATATACATTTTCGAGAAAGTTATTGCATTCACAAAAAATGCCCGAAAATAGCTCAACTGAAAGTTACTTTTTTAAATGGAAGAACTCTCTCAAAAAATGTATCTATTACCGAATTTGGAATAATCTATCCCAACAATTGAAACTTTAGGCGCTCATATCTCAAAAAGTGATAATCAGAAAACAAATCTTATCCTGAGAAAACTACCTATTTCATTTTGATAGCTTTCTATTATGCTAATCGAAAAGCTTAAAAAGTTATCACCATCAAATTGTTTTTTTCAGCCTGCTGCACAGTCGTGAGAGCTTGATGTTTTATTGATATAATGATAATTTTCATGTGTAATTGAAGACTTTCGGTGATCCACTTTTGTTCAAAATACCATTGGACATTGTTTTGACTAGCTCAATCAAATAATTTACATTTCTGATGGATGGTTTATTGAAGGGGCAGTGATGAGCAATGATCAGCATATCTGATGAATAAACTGAGTGAAGATTTGTTAAATAGCCTAGCTTGACAAGGGAGTTTTTTTTTCTGACAAGGTCAGAAGGTCATCAGTCGTCGTGATAAATCTATTCCACTTTCTATCCTTATTTATTATTCTATTATAATATTTCTGGGGCTACCTCAAAATTTTTTGGGGACCAATTGGTCATAAGGTCATGACACTAGTATCCTAATGGAGCGGTCATTATGTGGGGTCTTTATGGCCGTATATTTGAAATTCCAATCTGCTCATAACAAAATCATGCATTATGCTTCATAAAAATAATCAGATAATATGTAAATTCAAGTTTTATATTTTTCAATTATGAAATTTCAATAATAAATAGTTTAATAATTCATTTTTCAATTATTAAAAATATTGATCTTATTCTTGTAAGCTGTTGTGATTCCCAATCAATTGAATCTAAAAATCAACAATTCAGTTCCTAGTTGGAATTTAAATATTATGATTTTGTTGGAAGAATTCATTTTACAATATTCAAAGCCGAGCAATATTCCTTGAGCAATAGGCCTATAACAAAATAACACATCATGTTGTTCAATCTATAATGATAACAGCTTATAAATTTGAAAATTGGTGAACTAGAACCCTATAAAATGGCGATTTTGCAATGCATTACGGGATTGTGTCATGACCTGTATTTATAGACCTTGTTAGACCAATACAAAAATTGAAAACATTCAAAGAGTCAATAACTTCTTTGGCCTATGTAGCCGGGAGACTAGCTTATAATCGAACTATTTCCATTTCTGTTGAATGGCTTATTCAAGGGCAATGATCAGCATTTTTTATTGATAAACCGAGTGAAGATTTGTTGAAAGGCCTAGGTAACGAATCTTGACAAGGCATTACTCTTTACCAAATGAAGATCAAAAGGTCACCATCGTCGTGATAAATCTATTCCAGTTTCTTTTATTATTATTATTATTATATTTTTGCTACCATATCAAGATTTGTTCTGTAACAAAGCCAATTTCAATGATGCAGTCGGTGTACCCCTCTAGGAATAGGCACTCCTGACTTCTTTTGGGCAATCTTACAGTAGCGCTCGTAGAGTAAACATCTTAGTAGTTTAGTTTCACCGTAGTGATAGTTTTCAAAACAATCATCTTTCATCAATAAGTGGGTCACTGGAACATAACCATACAGCAGCTATCTTCATACATCATCGTCGTCGGATAGATGAGGTCACCAACCAAACCACCGGATGGACTGATCCCACAATTCGAGGAGGAGGAAGAAGAGGATAACTTCCCAGGAAACCAAGGACTCAAAGTACGAGAACAACCAGGTAAAATGGTAACTGTTGAACAATTATTGCTGAGTGAATTCAACACAGACATAATGAACATGAAGAGTATCTCTTCGGAATTCAAGAATTGAAAAAAAAGGTTTCCAGAGCCGAATATGATAATTTCATAGAATTAGTTCTGAAATTAGCATTGTTAATCATGCAAGTAGAAACGAGAGCAGTTACTATTAGCCGAATAAGTGATTCTTTAGGGCTTCCGAAAATTCACGACCCATTACAGGACATAAGCAAATCTGTTCAGGAAATTAAAAATAAAGACAGGGCCTATTACTTACGCAGACATGATACAACTACCGAAAAAAGCTACTTCAAGTGATCCCCAGTCCAAGAATCAAGTCAGGAAAATCCTTCCAAAAGAACAGGTAGTCTTAATTGAACCCTCAAATTCTACCAGTGATGAGAAACAAGACAGTGGAAAAATAAAAGGAACACTGAAAACCAACATCGCAAGAAAGGATAACATTAAAATAAAAAAGGTAGTACCCATTAGAGAAGGAGGTTTACTCATTGTTCTGGATTCTCTAGAGGACAAAAAAATTATTGAAGAATAAAGCTGTAAATAATGATCAAATCAAGATAACTGAGCCCCAAAATAAAAAACCCAGGATAATTGTTTATGATGTTCCATCTGATCTCACTAACAAAGAGGTAACTGAAGAAATATATAACAAAAATTTTGTCAATTCAGGGATAGAGAAACAAAAATTTGAAGAAGGTTGCAAGCCATCATTCAAATTGGGGCCGAAAAACAAGGATTCCGTGCATTGGGTAGTAGAATGTGAACCCGAAATTAGGAAAGCAATAATTAATAAGAAAAAAATATTTATAGATATGACATCATGTAGAGTTAATGATTACCATGCAGTGCAAAGGTGCTATAAATGTCAAGTCTATGGACACATCACGAAACATTGTAAATAAGGAGAAGACATCTGTGGTCATTGCTCCATCATAGGACACAACATCAAAACCTGCCCTTCAATCGATAAACCTCCAGTATGTTTTAACTGCAAAAGAGCTGATAAACCCTCAGACCACAAAGTAAACTATCTAAAGTGTCCCAGCTATGTGAAAGCATTGCAACAATCAATTGATCGAACAAATTATGGAAGTGCTTGAAAAGATTAAAAATAGAATTTCCAGCTTAAAATCATCAAATAAATTCACAGCATCAAATATAAAAAAAATATATTCAAGATTTCCCATCATCTATTAAAAAAACAAAATTAATAAAACAGTCAGCGAAAAGTAGGACATATTTGATTTTCAGCTTTGGTCAATATACAGATTTAAATTTATCATTAGCTCGCTGGAATAAAAATAGTTTATGTATTTCAGAAGGCCTTGCACATTCAATCAAGAAGAAAACACGGAGTCAAGATGAATACAATAGCTCACCTACTGTTCATTTACGGAACGTAAATAATAGCTCAATTATTCGTTTTCATCTTGTTAGAAATTCATTGACATTGATATTATCGCAAAATAATAACAATGAGGCTCAATTAGGTATCCGTGACCTCTTAGGCCAGTTTCACACGGCAGAGACCTCGCTCCTGGAATATCATATTACGGAAGATCATATTTCATATTTTGCAGCTCTCCTGTACTTTCACATGGTGATCTTACAAATAAGTGCAGGGACACACGATCCGGCGAAATCGCCGTCCGGCGTTTTCGCCGGACGAAGCTTCGCCGTCCGGTTGCAAGAAGTACACAGGAAGGCATGGGGCAGAACACACGACTCCGGCGACGCCGGCGACGGCGAAAACCCCGGTCCGGCGAGAAATTGATCCGGCGATATCGCCGGATATTCTCTACTTCGCCGTCCGGTTTTGCCGCCGGAAAGCAGTAGAAGGGCATTGTACTATATGTGCAGGGACACACGATCCGGCGAAAACGCCGGACGGCGCTGTCCCCACCCATGCCACTTCTTTATTTATTAACATTTGTAACGTTACAAATGGGTAGGGTAGGGTTACAAGGGTAGGTTACAAGGGTAGGGTTGTAAGTAGGGATGGGTATCGATACATCGATGTTCAGGTATAGCGATCTATCTCATATTCTAGGTACACCTGACAACAATTCTCCTTGTATTATGAAAAAGACCTAATTTTCAGCTTCAAGTATCATCACCAACTACATTGTCCTCACATTGATATTTTGCACAACGACATAAGTTCTTGAGATTATGTTCTATTAGAATTACCAGTAAGATACACTTCATTTCAGTATTTAAAGTGAAATTCAAGCTGGAAATTCAATCGCAATAGTAAAAGATTGTTTTTTCGTATCTTATCAATTTTTTATTGTAGCAAAACGTAAATTAGAAGGTTGAATACGCCTAAACCACAGTTCCAAGCTATTACAACATTTTCAGACAAATGATTTGATAGATTTTCATGAGATTTGGTAGGAATAATTTTAATTACGCGACAACATAATATGTGTAAGTTAATTTTGAAATGTTGTACTCCATTTATTATACTGAAATGTATCTAAATGATCCGGCAAAAACGCCGGACGGCAGCTTCGCCGTCTGTCGTGTGTTCTGAATGCTAATTGCCGCCGGGTCCGGCGAAAACGCCGGACGGCGATGTCGCCGGATCGTGTGTCCCTGCACTAAGCCGACAGATCCAACAACTATGCCGACGTTTGCTCAAACCTATGACTCATCACTTTTTCTCAAAGTCTAACTTCCTTAAAAATATAGATAGAAGATTTCTGATTTCGGATTTGGATTCAGCGACCTCAAATTCTTTAAAGCGTAAGTCCCATTTTCAAAAATACCCGAAAACAAGGGAGTTATAGCTGTTTTTAATATAGCTTTCCATTATCATATGATTATATAGTACATACTAAGATAATAATACTCCTGCCTCACAAAGGGACAGGCAAAGGTTTTAAGAAGTTTTTGAACACCTGAGAAGTTTATACATAAACATTTTTAATTTTTAAAAATTCTAGTTTTCCAAAAAAATATTGAACTATGAAAAGATGAATCCAAATATGAAATCATAAATCATCTCCACTCATCACCCAATAAAATAGGAGGAAAAGGAATGTTGTACAGTAAAATTCACTGAATTTCAATTGTCATTCAACAATCCAATTTATCAGGTTCAAATCGTTGAATATCACTTTAAATTCTCAGCAATTATTGACTATTTCTTTTTACAATCAGAAAAATCTATTATGAACATACAGTATAAACATTGTGCTGATCTGAATCGATCTATGGTAATAATAGGAATTGAGAGAATAGAAAATGTCATGGCATTCCAAGTAGTGATGTCTGTGTATTAGAACTGCTGAGTGATAATGCATACTGAAAAAAAGTCATGAATAGCTCAGACCAGCCTGGCGACTTTGATGCTTTTGATACCAGAATCTTGTTTTATTTTTATTAAAGAATGATACGGAATGAAAACCATGTATCATAGTACAAAGCTTTGTATCATGAGTAAGATTGACAATCATGGCTTGTCGATTTTAGTTGCTGACCTAAATCCTCATTCCTCAGTCGTAGAACTATGGACAAGCGCGAGCATTTGCCTTTTATGTCATATACCGTCAACACAAACTTATGAAATTTATGAAAAGCTTGATAGCTTGAATAGTGATCTGATATTTGTTACACGTTTTTATTCTAAGACATAATATGTCTTAGACTAATTTTTAATGTTTCTTCAATCGGCAGGAAAACTTTGGTTTTTCAAAGTTATCTTACTCCCTTATTTTGGGGTATTTTCAGAAATCAAGATAAATAACCTACCAAATTTCCTACACGAATACAGTGTAAGTTGTATTATAATAGCTAGAGTACTTACGTACTGTATAGTACAGTACCTGTTCGTTTTTACCGTATAATTATATGATAATAGAAAGCTTTATTAAAAACAGCCATAACTTCCTTGTTTTCGGATATTTTCGAAAACGGGACTTACGCTTTAAAGAATTTGGGGTCGCTGAATCCAAATCCGGAATCAGAAATCTTCTATCTATATTTTTAAGGAAGTTAGACTTTGAGAAAAAAGTGATGAGTCATACTTTGTGGAAGCGTCGGCACAGTTGTTAGATCTTGCCTCTGCTTGCCTCGAGGGGAAAAGACGTGACAAAACGAGGTTCCTGGATAGGAGTCACCATGTGAAAGACACGATTTGACTCAATGTACTTCGACAAAAAAACGAGAACACTGTTCAGTGTTCAAGTTGCACGTCTCCTATCGTGTGAAAGAGACCTTACTGGTAATAGACGAATATGCATCGATAAATAAATACAAAATTACGATTGGAATAGATTCTTTTGATATTGACTCCGAATTTACATGCTTGAACATTTTAAGTTTAGTAATTAAAAGTAAAAACCTGAATTATGTATTCTATTACAGAGGAATGAACAATCTATTTTTTGGATATACCACATGAAAACGATGGCTCTGAAGATTGTCCAAAAGAATACCTACCGTATGATTCTATTCTCTATGCTTATTTGAACAGTATGATAGAACTCAGGAACTTTATTCAACAGTATGATGTTCTGAATGCGGATTTATATAGGGGAGTACTATCATCACTGAGTAGTAATATCTCTTCTTCAGCAGCATGTATTCAAGAGATAAGGCGAAACGAGGTGAACATCTACGACAATCGACTTAAGACTTTCCTGTGGCCGACATCCACTACATATCGAATGGGCTTCTGTTTTGAAAATGAAGGAAAATACGTACCCTACAATGAAACAACAAAGTCATTCTTAACTAAGGAAAAGTATATTCTAGTCAGTAGAGACACCCAAATCATGCTGAATGCTGAGCTACTGAAGAATATCCTAAAAGTTGACATCACAAATTGTAAGATGCCAAAAATAACTTGGATGGATGGAGTTCCAGGGTGTGGTAAAAATCACTTCATCCTTCAGCAACATACACCAGGTAAAGAACTCATTTTGTATCAGACAAGAGCTGGAATAAATGAAATTAGGCAAGAGGTGAATAGAATTCACAAAAATAAATATGAAAGAATAATTAAACAGGATTATAGAACAGTTTCATCTTTTATAATAAACGGATCAAAAAAGCAGTACAAACGTGTATTCATAGATGAAGTAGTATTAGCCTCCACCTCCACTTGCTGCCAAAATTGCTTTTAAATTACGTAGGCCAAAAGGAACCTGATACACATAAGAAAATATTTTTAAATCATTTGTTCTGATCCAAATCACAAGATGGAATAAATAAAATGAAATTAAGATAATAACCTTGGAACGTAGATATTCAGGAGTTAAGTTATAATAAGTTATATTAATAAGAGTGAAACGGAAATTGAATCTTTGCTAATGCCACACAAATCAAAAATCAGATGACATTGTTAGTCAGCTGATATATAACAACAAGCTTTAAAATATTGTATATAATTGTAAATTGTATTTATTCGCGGCCCATATATTTCTTAAATATTATATGTATTTTTTATGTATTCACAGAACCCCCAAGTAAGTCAAGTTACCTGATAGGATTAGTCCAAGAAACCAACAACATTGAATATAACCGAAAATTGTATCCTTACTCTAGTCAATTATAATTAAATGCAAGTGAGACCTTGAAAATTTCCACCATGTTATAAATAAATCTGTTTGGATGAAGAATTTGTTGTAGTGGAGAACTAAGGGTTAAGTAGTATGAATTTGTGAGAGAGTTAGTTGGCAGTACTGCCAAGCAGCAAGTTTGAAGAAATATTTTATTGACATTGTAAAGCGTTTATTTTACATGCCTCACACATGTATAATCATGTAAAGCTTTTCCTGGGGGAGTCACTCTCGCCTCCAAGGATAGGTCGATACACATAGAATGAATCTTGTACTGAGTCACCAGTATTGAGGTTATAAATTCTGAAAATGCGTGCGTGGACGCTAAGTGAGTACCAGACTGATCGATTCACTACAAGATTTGATACAATCGTCGGAATCACGGGAGGCATAAACACTCGCTCACCTTTGATTCTTCTTATGACAGATTGTATAGTGATAAAAAATTTTTATAAGCAGTGTAGCGGTTGCTAGACACTGAATACAAACATCTTAAAGCTATTACCTGTGATGAAAACAACATACAAAATCATACAGGTCGAGCAAAAATCCCGATGTAGATAATTTACAGGACTGTGTCTCTAATTAATTCCGAAGGATTAGGATAGGGTACTTGGACCAGATATCATTCGGAATATACTTCGAGAACAGAGTCTTTTCGGGTTTTAAGCTCTATTGTAGGAAATTATATGATCTCCAGCTGCATCTGCTATACAGTTGATGGATTCGCTCCTAAGTTGAGGTTGGTAACAGATAAAAGCTGATATACGAGCAGGTAAGGACAGAGAATAAATAATCCCGATCTGACCCCACACACTACATCCACTTAGATCTGTTCCAATATCCAGCTTAATTCAATTATTCCAATGATCATATTCGATCGGTTTCTTGGTGATATAGAAAGAATCAGATACAATAATTGATAGGCTTAAGAAATAATCAAACTCAGAAGACGAATTGACAAAATTGAAATATAATATAATTCAACAGTTTGCGAAAAATGGTGAAAATAAATTATAATTTTTTTTTTTTAAATTTGCTCGGGGTCGTGGTTCTGGCAGCGGAGGATAGTTAATCAACTACAAGTTCTTATAAATTCTATACCAAATAAATTCTAGGATCTTAATGGTTAATAAGCACTTGTCAGCGTGGCCATTAATTTAACGAAGAGAAAATTTATATTTTCTGCACTGTAATATTTTTTGAAGCATAGATTGAGACCCCTTTAAAATTTTGAAACTCACGTGAAACTCCTTGGCGGTAGTGGTTTTTTCTTTAGATCAAATTCGTTTGATCAGTGGCGGTCCAGGCTTCGGTCTCAGCACGTGTGGAATTTTTAATTAAAATATTGCCTTCACCAAATTAATTAGGAGATAATTGAACTTTAAACTCTTTAATTATCGATTGATGAAAATAAATTTACAAATAACAATAAGAATGGCCGAAAATATTGGCTCACAGATAAAATATATAAAATTGAACAAAAATTTCACAAAAAGGTTGTCACGTTATTCTTTATATTTAAATAACGATTAGCCTCCTGCTTGGCATCAGTCGGTAAAGCATGAGATTTGATATAATTATATAATTAGGTCGTGGTTTTCTAATAGTATTCAGTCTCATAAATCTTTCTAGGCCTAGGTATGGCTTCTCCTATAACTCTTGTAATTCAATAAAAATAATATATATATAAATATGATACTTATACAATAGTGTTGAGGAATAAAAATAAATTGCACACCATAAACGTTTCATACATATATTACACAAATAATGCAAAAAATAAATCGAGGCAAAAAAAAATATATATAGAGCGATAAAAAATATAATATAAAAATAGAACAATAATTGAAATCAATAAAAATATCACAGGCTAAACTTTATATTCTAGATTTATGGCACGAATCATTACCATGTGCCTTTATCTTAAAATCATATGCATTCTTTTGCATGTAGCTGCGATATGCGCTTGCTAATACTTGTCGACTTGGATAATTCAATTAAAAATATGTGCTTTAAGATCAGCTTGATAAATTAGCCACTATAATCAAATATATATATATTAAAATCTCTAGTACTTAGTAGATTTCTTTGTATCGAATATATATTTTTATCTCAGGGAGCAAGATTCGGCACCTGCCGGAATAGGTAGAGCCATTCATCTAGTGAATTAGAGCTATAATAAACTATCGCCAATTATATTGCAAAAATTAAATGTCATATGCATATGTTTTAATAGCCTAGATTTTATACTTCTTTGATTTATAGAAATTTCTGAAATATTGATCTATATTTTTCTTTCAATAAAATACCTTTAATACTAATTTTACTTGCGCAAGTATTACTCTTATTAATTTCTTAATTTATAATAAAAACCCTTTCGACGAGCTAGCTTTGATTATTGGATTAATTCGAAGCACTAGGGCGCCCATCACTAATTCAATATTATCACTCACGTGTCGAAAATCTTCTTATAAGCCGCCGATGTCGATCCAACTCCATGTGGTCCGGGAATATGGTAGCCGAATCGTCTCTTCCAAGGATTATAAATTTATTAAAAATGAAAATGACTTCTGCTGTATAATAGCATCACGAAGTCCTTTAAGAAATTCAATAATTTAATTCAACTTTAACTTTTACAAAATCATTAGCAAGGTACTACGCTCTAAAATATTTGGGGTCCTCTTATGGTGGCATTTGGCTGGCGAGTGCTGGTTCTCCTTTTCAATTTTACAAATCTTATTTCCGACTTTCAAATTAGCATAAAATTTGAATATCTTAGTCCTCCGCCATTTAGGGTCAAATAGATCTTACAAAAAATATCAAAATATTACTTAGATTGTACGATTAATAATTTCTTTGCTTTCGAGCCATATCGATAACATAGACTATACAACAATTCAACATAGATTCCGAACATTTATAGAAATATATATAAATATTTTTGAATTGGCCTACAATTGCCGCCTATTAACTGCCGTTTTACTATTGGTGCATGCAAATTTTATTCGGTATTCATGCGCCTGGTACTTCTTATTTCCTGAATACATTAAATTATTTTTATTTGGTTTTTTATTTATGCTCTTTACATGCTAGCTAATATTCTGTACATTAATATAATTCCATGCTACCTAATAATTAGCACGTGATCAGATGTTTTTTCACATTGCACACCATCTGATTGCAATAAAGCTCTGCCAAGGGGTTTTGGTCAGATTCTACGTTTCTCGGTTTGATCGATCTCTAGGTCACTGATCCGTGAATACATGTACATAACCTCAATCTTCAAATATTTTATATAATAATCTATTTATGAGCAACAGAATTCCTTCAAATCCTTTTTAGGTTTTTTGTACCATTTAGCCAGAACAAGCTGATGCTATCTAATCTTAGTTATTATCTATTTGGCGATATTAGCCAGTTACTTTATTTTCAGACCTATTACTGTTTCTGTTAGGGCTTTTTATCCACCCAAATTTAATACTTTACACGCGCCCCTGGGTTTGAATTCAAAATATTTGAGAATCACAATGTTTTTAATGAAAACCCACCCTTCAATACATCGATATACACTATACTTTAATTATAAATTATACTCTCATACTTCTATCACAGTTCGCAGACATATTTGCTGCATCTCCTTTATACCTTTATCAAATACAATAACAAATTCTCCTCCTCAACACACATAAAATATCATAAATATAAACTTCTAAACACACTCCTCCTGATAACACTTAAAACATAATATTTTTAAACTCGCCGCTTGCAGGGCCGCCAACCTAACTACACACATTCCATAATTCTCATAAATGATTCCTTTTAGACAATAATTTCGATTCACAAAACTTCTGGGCTTGTATCTTATAGTATTTCTTAGGTCTTAATATAAATAATTTTCTATACATCAGGTACAATACTTTTCTTTTGCTAATGGCTCTTTGGTTTTTTTTGGTAGCTTGTATTCACTTTAGGTCTTTTCAGGTAACAAACGTGGCATAATTAAAAGTAATAAATATAAAACATATAAATAATATACCGACATTAATAAATATAATAAATAACATAATAAATAACATAATAAATAACAACTTTGGGGTAACCATACTTTTTCATAATCATATGTTTGCAGGCATTACATATTTGATTCAGGTGGCCTTGCCCAGCTGGTCACTGGCTCTACAGAATTTGCTGTCGACTTTCATAATTAACCTAATTGCTGCATTTTTTCTCTTTAAAGGTAATTAACAAATTTTTAAACATACTATCCCCGCTTGTGTCCTTTTTTTAGTTGATGTAGCTAATTTAATTACATATTTAAAAATTGTTCTTTTTCTTATTGCAGGCTTCTAACGGTTGGAAGGAATTAAAACACTGGATTGTTGCCATGCGGTCCTATGCCAAGATTAAATTTATTACGAAAGGTTAGTAATTGGCTTGATAGTGGTGTTTTCTTTGATTGCTTATAGTATTTATTTCAAATTCTGTGATATTTCAAGTAAAATTGTTGTGGTTTTCCCGTATCTTCTTGCATTCTGTTTGTAGATGTTGCTGTAGGCCATTCGGTTGTCTGCTGTTCGGTTGTTGATTGTTGAGGCTGTCCTAATTAGATAATTTATCATTCTCAAATTTAAAGCCCATGTATCTGGTGTATTCTCTCTTCAAATAACTCCTTGTTCCTTTAATAATAATTTCTTTTAATTGATCCAAAGCCTTCCATTTATTTTCTTTCAATACTATCCACATAGTTTCTTTATAAACAACCTTAATCATATCAGGAAACAGTTTCGTAAAGCAAGATTTTTCATAGGCCATAAACTTCTTCAATAATATTATCCTCTTCATTATTTCATTAACATCACAAATTTTTAGCAAACATCACAGCCATTATAACAAACAATTTCACCATACAAGATTTCCAACAGTCAACAAATTCCTTCAACACTAACATGGTCTTAATTACAACATCAATAGCATCACTTTTCAATATTATCACAGACATGGTAATCCACACAATACAATAAATCAAAACACTAATTAGTTCTTTAACCCTGCAACAGTCGCGCGGGCTACAGTTGTAGACCAGCCATTTTGTTTTTCGCACATCGCCGCGAGGTGTTGGAGGGGATAGTTGAGAGTCACAGTACCTTCAAGTTACAACTTTATACGCCTGCTCAGTGTGCGTTTGCACTGCATCGAGAGATATTGTTTGTGTATTGTGCGTTTAAAGTTGCCTGGTCTACAAGTGTAGCCCGCGCGACTATTGGTGTAATGAGTGACTCAAAGCGAATTTGTTTAGATAGTGATGCTATATTGGAAGCCTTGAATACAATTGACAGTGACAATGAGATAGATTTGTTTGAAAATGACAGTGATGATGGGGAAGGTGATTTATTGACAGAAGAAGTTCATTTTGATGACGAAGAAGAACTTAATTCCAACTTAGATGCTTCTGATCCTGTGAACGAGCTTGAAATTGATGAAGATGATGATACGCCGTTAGGTGATTTTTATTTTGCCACGGGGAAAAATAAAAATATTATTAAATGGAGAAAATCTCCTTCACAGCCCGCAAATGTTCGTACACGAGCTAGTAATATTGTTGTACGACTCCCTGGAACTAAAGGTGCAGCTCAGACTGCCAGATCTGAGCGTGACTGTTTCGATTTGTTTTTTGATGACAAAGTTGTTCAAGTGATTGTGAGTAGTACAAATATTTACATCGCCTCACTCAGACAGAAATTTTCACGTGAACGAGATGCAAAAGATACAGATGCAATGGAAGTTCGAGCTCTTTTTGGAGTTTTACTCCTAACTGGATGTTTGGGTGCTAACAGAAAAAACTCAATTGGAATTTGGGACAACTCTCGCGGTAGTGGCATCGAAAGTTGTTATTTATCAATGAGTCAAAGGCGCTTCCACTTTTTACTAAGATGTCTAAGATTTGATGACATCCGCGATCGTGATCAGAGAAAAGAAATTGACCGTTTAGCTGCAATCAGAGAACTATTTGAACTTGTCATAAACAATTTCCAGAGGTATTACACACCTAGTGAATACACCACAGTCGATGAACAATAGTAAAGTTTCGTGGAAGATGTCCATTCAAAATGTACATACCAAGCAAGCCGGGTAAATATGGCATAAAAAATTTCTCACTTGTCTGTGCCAAAACCATGTATACAGTGAATTTGGAAATTTACCCTGGTAAGCAGCGGAGGGACCCTACAAACTTTCTCCATCAGCTGATGACGTAACAATAAGAATTTGTGAACCTATTGTAGGCACAAACGTAATGTGACAACAGATAATTGGTTCACATCAATTCAACTTGCCGAAACGTTTTTTTGTGAGAAGAAGTTGACATTGGTTGGAACAATTAGGGCCAATCGACTAGGTGTTCCTGATGACTTCAAGCCAAACAAGAACCGTGAAGTACATTCATCCATCTTTGCTCATCACAAAGAAAAGACCATAGTCTATATTGCACAAAGAAAAACAAAGTTGTAGTTTTAGTTAGTACCATGCATCATGACCAGAACATTGATCCTGATAGTGGTGATTTGCATAAACCGGAGATTGTATCATTCTACAATAAAACTAAAGTAGGTGTGGACTCAGTGGATCAAATGTGTGCAAAATACGACTGTTCAAGAAATACCAAACGCTGGCCCATGGTAATTTTTTTCGATTTGATAAACATAGCTGGAATCAATGCTTCTCGTGTTTCTCTTTCAACAACAACCAGATTGTACGGCGAAGAATATTCATTGAGAAACTTGCATGGGACCTTATTGAACCTCAAATAAGGAAACGGCTGGATTCACCATCTCTTCCTAATGATCTAAAAGTGAGAGCACGCAAGCTTTTAGGTATAGAAGATCCTCGAAGGCCGCTACAAGCCAAGAGATAACAAGGTGGGTCGCTGCTACATGTGTGCCCGAGCGCGAGACCGTTCTACTCGCAAGTGTTGCGACTTGTGTGGCCACAAAGTCTGCCCAGAACACTCATCGATTGTTGCCACAGTTGCATCAAACAGCAGTAAAATGCAAGAAGTAATTTAATGTATCCATGTTTAAAAAAAATAAAAAAACTAAGGTAGTTTTTATAAGTGTTTCAGGTGTTCTTTATGGTTAGATTATACAATGTTTTAGTTTTTGCAAGTAATATGTACTTATATGTAATTTTTTTCTATATCTATATAATGCAGTATATTCACAAATAAATTTCCTACACAATACAACGATTTAAAATTATTCATGCCTGAGGAAAAAAAAAAGTTATGTGTGCTCAAAGTTTTGCAATATCTTTTTATTCAAAAAAACTCAATTTGCTAGCTTTTCAAAATAATTTTTTTAAGTATAGTTAGAGCATGATGGTTGGAAAAATCTAACTTTATCATGATAACTAAGATATTGAAGAATGTAACTGTACAAAAAGAAATCGAAAAAAATATATATATCAGTTAAAAAAAAAAAAAATTGCAGTGGTCTACACATGTAGCCCGCGCGACTATTGATGTTTCAACATACTGCGCGACTACCGCAGGGTTAATAATATAATCTTTCCACATATAATAGCCCGGTACTCCCATTTTATTAATATAATTCCTTGTTTCTCTCAGTCTTCTTAGACACTTTCCATTCTTAATTAGTTCCCACAAATAATCCAATTTATTGTCCGCGCATGAATCGATAGTAGTCCTTCTAATAGCTTCGGTTCTATCCCATTTATTTGATCCGTTTTTCTGGTCACATCGCTGATTGGCTCTCTTAAAACGTATGTGCCGCGGATGCATGACGTTGGTCCCTTCCTGTCCTCCTCGGTGTCGGTCCGGAATCCTCCTCGGGCGTTTGAGCCGTGCATGCGGCCTCCATCGGTGCGCGCGGTTCCTCCTTCGTCGCTTCTTCCGCCTCCGGGCCTTGCGATGCATGTTCCCTTTTGTCATGTAGTCCGTTCTCCTCGTCCTGATGCCGGTCGGGTGTCCTCGGGCGCCTCCGTCTCCGGGCCTTGCGGTGGTCGCTCCTCTTGTCCTTGATGCCGTCCTCTCGGTCTTCCATCTTGGGATTCTTGGAGTGCCTTGGTGGGGTCGAATGATGCACGGATGCGGTGGCGGTCTCTTGATGTGCGGGCTGCTCTACCTGCGGTGATGGATCATTGACGGGGAATATAAGGCTCAAGAGGGGTTGGTGCTTACAGGGCGCTTTAAGTGCATGGTGGGCGGCATTTTTTAGTGGTAGGCTGTCTTGTATTGGCATCTGTTTTTCTAATATTTTCGGTTCTTCTAATAATGTTTTTGGTAAATCACTTCTGAATGTGGTGTATGACGTTGAAATATCCTGCTTTTCTTGGTTTGTTTCATTTGAGCTTGTGCTTGTTATATCGGGGTATCATATATTCATAATTTTTTAGTTGTAGTCTTCTGTATATCTGGTGGCGGGTCGTTGGGTGCTGGGTTCCGGGTTTTTTGTTGGTTCAATCCTATTGCATGTGCTAATGTATAATTTGTACTTACTTGTTGAGGTGGCGGTTTATAATTTCGGTTGTAATTGTTTTGTGTGTGATTATTATGTGAGTTTAATCGATCACGGCCATCATAGTGATTCTTACGATTGCTCTGCTGGGCATAGTGGTTGGTTGTACGATTTTGAAATTTTTCATTATTCCAGTTACCATTTTGCCTGTGCTCATAGCGGCGTTCAAATTGAGGAGCAGATCGGTAGCGATCATATGATACGGTTCATAATTTTGGCTGTTATACTGATTAAATTTTGAGTTATGTTGATTTGGTGCGTATCTCTGGTCTGAACGGTGGTTTGATATTGCCATCACAGACTGTATGCCATATAAATGATTTATCAGCTGCTTGCAATCAGTAATGGGTTGTGTGGCGAGTGCCATTCTAACTTGATACGGTAGCTTCTTTAAAATAATACTTGCTAATGCCGATTCATTAATGGGCTCGCTCAATTGAGAATTTTTAAACTGTAGGGCAGTGACGAAAGTGGTACATGCACCGTCTAAGTTAGGGTTGAAATCGCATGAGATAATGTCCGCTAGCACGTCCAACTGTTTACTTCTGCTCCAATACTGTTCCAGGACGACAGCTACAAACTCATCCAATGATGTAAATTATTGGGCTCTACTCCGAAAGAACATCAGGGGTTCGCCAATCAATAAACTAGTCAAACGAAGACGCCAAAAATTCCAAGAGGTAGGTGCGAGAGTTTGTACCAATTTTATCTGATCAATGAATGGTTGAGGTTGCAAATGGCGATCAGTATTATCAAATTTTCCCAGTCCTTGTAATATACTATGTACGTTGAGGTTGTCTGTTTGAATCCTTGAGGTCGTTGTTGAATATGTTTTCTAATGCTATTATTTTTTCCTGGTTATCTGCCATTGACTATTATGTGTAATTTTATTTGCGTTTATTTCTTGATTTAATTGAGTCAGAGTGGATTTTTGAATTAGTAGAGTTCCGTTTAAAGCTTTACAGGTTTCTGTATTTTGATTTATGCTACCTTGCAGTTGGTTCATTTTTGTGGACATATTAATCTGTTTGTTTTGTATTTCTTTAATACTGTTAATATTTTTGTCAACTGTAGTTGTTAAGGTTTGATTGGCAACGGTAATTTGTTTGTGGATTTCTTGGTGGCAATCGGCCTTAATGTTATTTGTTATATCCTGAACGGGTGTAGTGATTTGTGTGGTTAGGTTATCTATCCTTTCGTTGAGCTCACAGGTAACCGTATCCAACCTTTCCGATAATCCTGCCGTAACTTTATCCTGACTTTCTTTTTGTAGAGTTATCATTGCTTTTAATTCTTCCCTATGATTCTCTACTTTAGTTTCAATATTATCCAACCGTTGTTCTACTGATTTTATAGCACCTGCGGTCTCTTTCATACCCTGTTCCACTGTTTGTTTATTTTCCTCTTTTACTGTAGCAATCTCTTTTTTAATCTCCTGCATCATATTATCCATTGTTTTTTGTAACATAATATTGAAAGTACTGCTAGTTTGTTCCATTATTACCTTTTGAAGCGGATCTAACTCTGTGATTGAAAATATACTTTGTTTGCTCAGGTGTGACTCGGCCTCCGGCGATGCGGGTTCTGCAGGCTGCTCCTCGCCCCCTTCAAAGTTGATCTCTACTATCCGTTGATTCAATGGTGTGTCAGCGGCGTCGATTCGAGTGGATGATAGAGGTTGCATACCTGGTGGATCGAAGACTATCGACCCGACGCTTCCTGGTTCCCTTTCTCGTGGCGTATTGGCATCTACCGTGGTGGGGTTTGATGTGCTTGGAGTCGACAAAGTGGGATCTGTGCAACCGCCGTACATATATGAAACTTCAGAGTTTGCGGGGGTGTGATTCATTATGTCAAATATGATAAATGCTAATTAAACAGTGATAAATGATAAGCGAAAATGCTTAAAAAAGAGACACAAACCGGGACTTACAGTGAAACAGTGATGTGTAAAGTGTTTGGATACTCATACGACAAGGTATTTATACTTAAGTTTTTTATAATGCTCTATCGCCCCCAATGTTTTGTTTTAATTTATTCTTGGCTAGTTTACAGGCTGAGACTTATTTTCCAACCGGCTTAAACACATAATATATTTTTGATTAGAAAGTAATAGCAGTTTAGGCTTACAAAATATAATCTCTCTCTATAAACATGTATTTTTTTACAGTACTAATAATATAAAATTTTCTTTAAAACATATAATTTCTCTTTATTTAAAGCTATTGATTCCCCAAAAAGTAATACAAATTTCACTTCGCCAGTTTTCCTCAAAACTCGTATAAGTTATCTATAATTTTCAATATGGTTATTGACTTAATTTCAAATAATTATTCAATGAGCTTGGCTCTCATCATCAGTCCCACGTTGGTACGGCATGTCTTTATGTCACGTTATTCTTTATATTTAAATAACGATTAGCCTCCTGCTTGGCATCAGTCGGTAAAGCATGAGATTTGATATAATTATATGATTAGGTCGTGGTTTTCTAATAGTATTCAGTCTCATAAATCTTTCTAGGCCTAGGTATGGCTTCTCCTATAACTCTTGTAATTCAATAAAAAATAAATATATATAAATATGATACTTATACAATAGTGTTGAGGAATAATAAATAAATTGCACACCATAAACGTTTCATACATATATTACACAAATAATGCAAAAAATAAATCGAGGCAAAAAAAAATATATATAGAGCGATAAAAAATATATATAAAAATAGAACAATAATTGAAATCAATAAAATATCACAGGCTAAACTTTATATTCTAGATTTATGGCACGAATCATTACCATGTGCCTTTATCTTAAAATCATATGCATTCTTTTGCATGTAGCTGCGATATGCGCTTGCTAATACTTGTCGACTTGGATAATTCAATTAAAAATATGTGCTTTAAGATCAGCTTGATAAATTAGCCACTAATAATCCAAATATATATATATTAAAATCTCTAGTACTTAGTAGATTTCTTTGTATCGAATATATATTTTTATCTCAGGGTGCAAGATTCGGCACCTGCCGGAATAGGTAGAGCCATTCATCTAGTGAATTAGAGCTATAATAAACTATCGCCAATTATATTGCAAAAATTAAATGTCATATGCATATGTTTTAATAGCCTAGATTTTATACTTCTTTGATTTTAATAGAAATTTCTGAAATATTGATCTATATTTTTTCTTTCAATAAAATACCTTTAATACTAATTTTACTTGCGCAAGTATTACTCTTATTAATTTCTTAATTTATAATAAAAACCCTTTCGACGAGCTAGCTTTGATTATTGGATTAATTCGAAGCACTAGGGCGCCCATCACTAATTCAATATTTATCACTCATGTGTCGAAAATCTTCTTATAAGCCGCCGATGTCGATCCAACTCCATGTGGTCCGGGAATATGGTAGCCGGAATCGTCTCTTCCAAGGGATTATAAATTTATTTAAAAATGAAAATGACTTCTGCTGTATAATAGCATCACGAAGTCCTTTAAGAAATTTAATAATTTAATTCAACTTTAACTTTTACAAAATCATTAGCAAGGTACTACGCTCTAAAATATTTGGGGTCCTCTTATGGTGGCATTTGGCTGGCGAGTGCTGGTTCTCCTTTCTCAATTTTACAAATCTTATTTCCGACTTTCAAATTAGCATAAAATTTGAATATCTTAGTCCTCCGCCATTTAGGGTCAAATAGATCTTACAAAAAATATCAAAATATTACTTAGATTGTACGATTAATAATTTCTTTGCTTTCGAGCCATATCGATAACATAGACTATACAACAATTCAACATAGATTCCGAACATTTATAGAAATATATATAAATATTTTTGAATTGGCCTACAATTGCCGCCTATTAACTGCCGTTTTACTATTGGTGCATGCAAATTTTATTCGGTATTCATGCGCCTGGTACTTCTTATTTCCTGAATACATTAAATTATTTTTATTTGGTTTTTTATTTATGCTCTTCACATGCTAGCTAATATTCTGTACATTAATATTAATTCCATGCTACCTAATAATTAGCCACGTGATCAGATGTTTTTTCACATTGCACACCATCTGATTGCAATAAAGCTCTGCCAAGGGGTTTTGGTCAGATTCTACGTTTCTCGGTTTGATCGATCTCTAGGTCACCGATCCGTGAATACATGTACATAACCTCAATCTTCAAATATTTTATATAATAATCTATTTATGAGCAACAGAATTCCTTCAAATCCTTTTTAGGTTTTTTGTACCATTTAGCCAGAACAAGCTGATGCTATCTAATCTTAGTTATTATCTATTTGGCGATATTAGCCAGTTACTTTATTTTCAGACCTATTACTGTTTCTGTTAGGGCTTTTTATCTACCCAAATTTAATACTTTACAAGGTCTTGGTAACTTTAACGAGGTCTTACTGGTGAGGATTTCAAAAAGGGAAGTGCCTGTCTTTTTCTAAGCCTTTTGGCTAGAACCTTTTCTCTGAGAATCTCTGTGTAATTAATTTGCATGAAAGTTTGCCATTGGTAGGATGATTATGACGTAGGCATGACATCAGTGGCAAACAGTAAAATATAATACCTTTAATTACAACAATAACTTAATTTGTATAATTCTTTAAACTGCTTAATTCTCTAGATAGAGTTCCTCTATACAGTGTACATGCACTAGCATATATGATAAGACAGGTTTGTTGTCTGATAACAGATTAACATATGATGTTTTCAAACAATCACCCTTTTGGTGCTATTTCTATGCTATATGATCGGCTTAGACTTGCCAAAAAGAGATTCATCCACCATGTGGTTTAGTTGAAACAATGATAATTAATAATTCAATATTTCTATACAATTCTTATTATGTTCGAAACTGTTATAATTAATTTTTGCTGCTCTTATCAACAATACAATGTTCATGCTATGACCTAGTTAGTTACAATAATACTTGACATTATGATATAATTTTGTAAATAATAAATAATTCCAACAATAATACATATATTTTATTTTTGACGTGACAACGTCTTATAAATTGGTTTGCCGGGAGACACTTCAAGAAACTGCGTTATGTTACCACGTTATGCGCTCACAATGAGAGCGAGTGAGAGCGTTCGTTTCGGTTCATGGTCGTCTGGAAAGAGCACGAATAGGAGCAGTGGCGAGCAACACAGCAGCAGCCAGCAATCCGAAGGCATTCACCTGGAGAGAGAGTGAAACGGAGCAGTCAACCTGCGCAGGCTCCGCAAGCAATCTCCTGCGACTGCGCCACTAATCCAAAATGTCAAGTCAATGGTTGTCTCTCTCGCTCTTAGGTGGGCGCGGGCTAACCATGCCCGAGTGGAAGGGACGCGTGCCTCTCACTCACTCTCATTGTGAGTTATTATTTCATCCTTCTTCCTACTATACGAATGAATATTCACATTAAAAATTATTTTACCACTCAAAGTCATTGTCACGTAAAACTTTTGCCCATATACCGACTCTACAGGCAACCATGCAATTTTTTATTCGAAATTCTTGGTCCTTTATCGATAGTTCTTAATTTTAGAAATAATATTACAGCTTCATGAAATCCTGGCATGACATTTTATGATATATTGAATCAGTCAGCTGTGTTTGAACTGCTACAAAACATCTGATCAATAGTAAACAAAGTGTAACCTCAAAATTCAATGAGCAATTCATAAATGATTCATGCTCAATTTGCAGAATAATTATAATTTTATTAGATAATTGTCTAGAAAAATGTGTAGTACAGAACGGTACTTTTATCTGATACTCAGTTGTTGATAAGGAGGCTTCATCACTCGGTCGCTAACTATTCCTTTAACATATTCTTTCATTTTATAAGGGTAATTACAATTTTTCTGGTTGATTCTCTCTTCTCATGAGATTTATTTAAAAGTTTCATCACAACATGTAAGAAAGGAGATGAAATTAGTTGTTATATTTATATTGTTATTTATTTGTAAATGTTGTTGTTGTGATGAAGAATAGGGGGCATATGCAGATAGAGTCTGTGAGTTATCATTGAAGCTGTGATATTGTATTCGACAGTTGTTTTTAGATTTTGTTCATATGTTATGAGTTTAGAATTTGTATTAAAAACACTTAGATTCTCAACTATGAATTCAAATTCGGGGCGTTTATATAACAATTTTTTTTGGGTACTTACCAAATTTATCTATTGAAAGAGGTGGTTAGGTCTCAGCACGAGAAGCTAGAACCAATTTCTTCATGCAAAACTTCCTCGTGCTGGATACAAGGTGGCCCAAAAACCTCGTATTTTCGGCTCATTTTCCAGTTTTCAGCTATTTCTGCCAAATCTCGTAATCAGACAGAAAAATTTGCTCGCGTCTTTTTTCTAGAATATGAAATTCTGAATAAAATGAGATCATTCGGAACTCTCTATCTCCAATGAGTACTGAGTTATGGGTTTTCAAATATGAGTGAAATTTGAAGGGAAAATCAATTTTGATGAATTTTAGTTTTTCATCAACAATATCTTCCGATTGTTACCATTTAGATGTATAATTCAAAATCCCTCTAAGCGTATTTTTGTGCTCTACAATCTGAAATCAGGTAGGGCGCTCTATCTCATATAGATTCCCAGGTACACCTGACAACAATGTTCCTTGTATTGTGAAAAACACCTAATTTTCAGCCTCAACCATCATCACCAACTACATAGTCTTCACATTGATATTTCGCACAATGACATAAGTTCATAAGTTTATGTCCTATAAGAATCACCCGTTAGATGCACTTCATTTCAGTATTTCCTAGTATAGAGGCACGCTTAAGGACACCTCAAGGATCCAAATTTCAAACATTTATAACTTCTGACACAATGCTCAGATTTCATGGTGCTAAACTTCATTCTTCTCGGCTCGTCAAGGCGGTCCAAAATCATGCATCATAAGTCAAATTAGGTCGAAATGTGGAAAATTTATTGTTGAATGTACTAAAGTCCATATCCAATACACAAAAAATGGCCAATTTCTATTTTTTTTTTTCAAATCAAATCAAATTTTATTCCGCCACAACAAAGATAATACAAAAAAAATACTCGAAAGTTGAAGATAAACATAATTAACTTTCAATATATAAACTAGATAACATAAAACATAAACATAACATGAACATAACATAAACATAAACATAAACATAAACATAAACATGAACATAAACATATAAACATAATTAACTTTCAATATAATAACTAGATATTAACTTCCAATATAAAAAATTTCAATTGAGAAATAAATAGATGAAACAAGAATGAATATACATATGAGAGGAAATATAAATAAACATAGTATAAATGAAAAGGAAAAGTAAATTTGAAAGTGTAATTTGAAGCACTAAAATATATAAGTACTGAATGATGAATTACTCATTATGTGGCTTAGAAGATAAATATTACAATATTATTATATTTGTGGTCAGAAAAATAAATTAAAAATCTCAGAGTAGAAGACAGAGAAAGTAAATATCTGTGAGAAAATATATTTGAGGTTTGGAAGAAAATTAAAAACGTAACTGAATTAAAGAAATATATGATAATCAAGTGAAAGTGGAATTCACTAGTGCATTATGTGTGAATGAATTGCGAGGTATTCACTGACTTTATATCCATTCTGTTATCTTTTTAATACTAGTTTTTGCTATTAAGTTATCTGGTATGAGGTTGATCAGACTGTTAGTTATGTAAGGGAATTGTCTCCGGCATACAGTCATATATGTTGTATTGATTTGGAAATTACCCTGCATACGGAAATCGTAAGTTCTAATTTGTGGTGTAAATTGATTTATATTTATAATTATAAATAGTATTATATTTTTAACAAATAACTGTCCAACAGTTGATACTGGAAATTCAATGAAAAGGAGATGTGTAGGGTATCGTCTAGGTCGGCCAAGTGCTGCTTTCATTATGTTATTTTGAATAAGATAGATTTTATTGAAATGTGTGTCTAATGACCCCCCCCCCCTACCCTAATACCATATTGCGAAACCGACTGGGCATAAGCGTAGTATATCAACAACAGGATATCTAGATCACCAGCCCGTTTAATCTATGGAATTTATGGATCACATGTTTCATTTTTTTGCAAGTATTATTTATGTGAGCATTCCATTTGAGTTGTGAATCCAACATGACTCTAAGGTATTTTGTCTCTCTCACTCTCACCAGTTTTTGACAATCACAGCCTCCATCTCTCTCCCGCAAGCCTACCCACTCGCCATAATTGTTATTATGAGTGCAGTCTGAGTAGTGGATTTTTATTCCAATTCGAAATGTATCAGTAGGGATAGCCCTTTCTGATGGGGAGAAAAGCATGTATACACTTTCTACACATATGATGAACCTCATTTTCAGCTTCAACCATCATCACCAACTACATAGTCTTCACATTGATATTTCGCACAATGATATAAGTTCATAAGATTATGTCCTATAAGAATCACCCGTTATCACGTCACCCGAATCACCCGATGCACTTCATTTCAGTATTTCCTAGTGGAGAGGCACGCTTAAGGACACCTCAAGGATCCAAATTTCAAACATTTATAACTTCTGACACAATGCTCAGATTTCATTGTGCTAAACTTCATTCTTCTCGGCTCGTCAAGGCGGTCCAAAATCATGCATCATAAGTCAAATTCGGTCAAAAAGTGGAAGAATTATTATTGGGTGTACTTAAGCCCATGTTCCAATACAAAAAAATGGCCAATTTCTATATTCAAAGCTGCATGTCTTTTGAAATACTTCTGAAAAAAATTTCAAATCTAGTGAGAATGTGGAAATTGTCCCCCTTAACCCACTCCAATAAATAATACTTTCAATTCCAATACCATTGGAAAGTTACAGAAGATTTAACAAAAGGCGATTTCAGTTTTTATATTTTTTCCGTGATTTTACTGTTGATCAAGAGTTTCTAGAACGAGTCTGATACATCATAGAAACTCTCGATTGATTCCAAATCGTAGATAAATTCATTCTCTACAAGCTCAGTTGTCTAAAATCCATCTTGAATCACTTTCCCCTATCATAGTACTGCCAAAACCGTTAATATGATAAAAATATCTACAATTTCCGGATTTTTTTCAACAATCAAATCTCAGTCTACGAAAATATTTTTCCATAAGTCGTTTACAGCGGGTGAAAGAGGAAATTATATTGTACATTTCAAGATCAAGTAATGATTTTTATAATAAGGGGTTACCGAGATACATAGCTTCTTTTAATGGCGATTATATGTATTTAGATGATAAAATTAATGAATTAATGAATTTCATCAGAAAAACTGATGCAATACATGAAATCCGCTACTGTTCAAATTAAAATTAGAAACAGAAATAGACCACTAAAAAAATGGATAACTCCAGGTTGATAAGATCCATCAGGGAACGAGACAAGATGCATAAAAAATTGAACATTCAACCCTTCAATGTCCAATTACAAAATACTTATAAAATCTATAGAAATATGTTGAACAAGCTTATTAAAAAAACTAAACTTGACTATTACAGAACTTAAATATCAAACTCCAAAGGTAATAGAAAAAAGACTTGGAACTGCATAGAGGAGATTCTAGAGATGCAACGTAAGTATAAACCACCGGAAATTGACCCCGCTATTATGAATAAATATTTGTCGGAAGTAGGAAGAAATTATGCAGAAAAAATGCAGGATAGGTCCACACAGAGTTTGCTAAACTCACAGTACTCACCTTGTTCAGCGGCGAACTCTCCGAATTCATTCTTTTTGCACCCATCGGGTTTTGATGAGGTATTACTTTGTATTAAGAACTTGAAGAGTAATGCCTCTCCAGGGATGGATGGAATAGGCAACATATGCTTGAAGAATATTGCTGAGTACATAGCTAAGCCCTTGTCAATGTTATTCAATAAGTGTTTCGAATTTGGCCATTTTCCATTTCATTTTAAAATTGCAAAAATAATTCTACTTTATAAATCTGGTGACAGGAAGGCGCCCGAGAATTACCGCCCCATCAGTCCTATCAGCAATCTATCGAAGATTTTTGAGAAGATGATTAAGAAACGTATATTGGTATACTTCAAAAAATATAAATTTATTGCTGCTAACCAATACGGTTTCCAAGAGGGAAAATCCACCAAAGACACAATGACCGAGTTGGTAAGAATTATAACGCAAAACTTCCAAAACAGTAAAAAAACCCTGGCAGTTTTTCTAGACCTGGCTAAGGCCTATGATACCATTCCTCATAGTGTCCTTCCGTATAAACTGGAGAGAATAGGTTTCCGGGGAAATGTGTTTAATTTATTTAAAGGTTACTTGCATAAAAGAATACAGATCCTTGAAATCAACAAAGTGACATTGTCTGAATATGGTCTTCCTCAAGGTACTGTTCTCTCGCCGATATTATTTTTAGTCTATATCAATGAACTCTTGAAAATCCACATGAATGGATGTCATGCAATCTCCTTTGCAGATAATATGGCCTTGATTTTCACTGGATCCAGCTGGCAAGAGACTAAGCGTTTGACTGAGTCTGGTCTGACCAAAGTGGAGTCATGGCTTGATCATCATATGTGAAAAAAGTGTATACATGCTTTTCTCTCCATCAGAAAGGGCTATCCCTACTGATACATTTCGAATTGGAATAAAAATCCACTACTCAGACTGCACTCATAATAACAATTATGGGGAGTGGGTAGGCTTGCGGGAGAGAGATGGAGGCTGTGATTGTCAAAAACTGGTGTTTTGGAAAGAGCACAGTTGTATTTTCTGAAACATGTTCTTCTGTTGAATGTCACATCACCGAGTTGGGCGGTACGTTTGGAATTGGGCAGATTGAGGCTCAGTCACATTCTATTGAAGAGAACTTTTGGTTTCCTTTTGAGGGTCCTACAGATGTCTGAGTGTAGATACCCTAAACTCTGTTTCTCGGTGTTGTTGGACTGTGCACTGGAGCAGAACAATATACATGGAGCCTCGGGATGGTTGTCTCTTCTCCAGAAAAAGTGCGGTGATCAGGGTATCGTAATTGCATGGGAGATAGAGCTGACCTCTTTCACAGGTTGAAAGCTGTACAGGGAATCTTGTTCAGAAATCACGCAGATAGTTTGTATGCGGAAGATGTAGGAGCAGCACTCAGCTCTATGAATTGCCCTCACTATAGAGAATTAAATCCCAATTTCAAGATGGGTGAGCAGCTTGGATTCCAAATGCCCATTGTCAAAGTCCGTTGTCTCACTCAATTGCAAATGGCCACTAATGTATCTATATACTTGTATGTTAATAATAGAGGTACAAAATTGAACTGTTTGTCGAATTGTCCTATTTGTAATATCCGTGAGAGAGAAGATATAGAACATTTCTTAGTACGCTGACCAATGTATAACTCTATTCGTTCCTACTTTCTTGGCGAATTCATCCAAAATTTTGTGTCAGATGCCGACAAAGTAATGGTACTTCTATCAAAATTTGAGTGAGAGGAAAATAAATAGAGTATTCCTTTATGTAGTAAAAGCAATTGAAATGTTTCCATTGTGGTTGCCCCAGCATTCAAGAATGATTTTCCATTAAAGGGGAAAACCCTTACTGCATTTTCAAACAAATTATTAAGTTGCTGGATTGGCACACAACAGTGACAGTGAAAATTAGATTCCCATAAGTTCTAATGATATAATTCATACTAACTTCGCTTCTTGATTTGTAGTGTTGATACTTGAGTACGTGATTTCACAAGTGGGATCTCCTGTAACTCATATAGAATATGTGTGATGATTGCTATTGCATGTCCCAAGTAAATTAATCACATTTTGTTTGGCTTGAAAAATTGAATTTCCACCCAAGTTTAGTGTAGTCTTATTGTAAATCAATCGTTCTGACTTAACTACCATCATTATACTCATTAGAATGCCTGTAAGTTTATTCAATAGCTTGAAACCTTGTAGTTAAAATTATTAAGTAATGTACCTGTCCTAAAGTACCTGTTCCAATGGAAAGTAGTATTATAATGTAATGTTAATGTTCGTGTAAATTTTGGTAATATGCTATGAAGTATTGTTTGATCTATTATTTGTGATATTGCTGTGTTCTTCAAGTATTTATTTAAATTATAATTATTCCATTGATGTCTTGATACAATATTTCATGTTATAAATTTTTAGTTATGCAGTAATATTCTATAAGTCTTGATTGTTTGATAATCCACATGGAGTGGAGACAATTATAACAGACATAGAGAGTGAAATCATGCTCTCTCACGAACTCACACTTTACTTTAGAATTCATTTCTATTGGAGGTTATTGTTGGAATTATAGAATAATTGTGCATGTATCTCTATCTAACTGTATTTCTGTATTTGTATGGCTGGTCCATGAACGAGTAAAATGATTATTTATTTATATATTTATTTATTCAATACACTACGCTTATGCCCAGTCGGTTTTGCAATATGGTATTAGGGTGGGGGGGGGTAGCATAAGACACACATTTCAATAAAATCCATCTTATTCAAAATAACATAATGAAAGCAGCACTTGGCCGACCTAGACGATACCCTACACATCTCCTTTTCATTGAATTTCCAGTATTAACAGTTAGACAGTTATTTGTTAAGAATATAATACTATTTATAATTAAAAATATAAATCAATTTACACCGCAAATTAGAACTTACGATTTCCGTATGCAGGGTAATTTCCAAATCAATAGAACATATGACTGTATGCCGGAGACAATTCCCTTACATAACTAACAGTCTGATCAACCTCATACCAGATAACTTGATAGCAAAAACTAGTATCAAAAAGATAGCAGAATGGATATAAAGTCAGTGAATACCTCGCAATTCATTCACACATAATGCACTAGTGAATTCCACCTTCACTTGATTATCATATATTTCTTTAATTCAGTTACCTTTTTAATTTTCTTCCAAACCTCAAATATATTTTTTCACAGATATTTATTTTCTCTGTCTTCTACTCTGAGATTTTTAATTTATTTTTCTGACCACAAATATAATAATATTGTAATATTTATCTTCTAAGCCATATAATGGAAATCATCATTCAGTAATTAGGCTACTTATATATTTTAGTGCTTCAAATTACACTTTTAAATTCACTTTTCCATTTCATGTATACTATGTTCATTTATATTTCCACTCATATGTATATTCATTCTTGTTCATCTATTTATTTCTTCATTAAATTTTTTATATTGAAAGTTAATATCTAGTTTATATATTGAAAGTTAATTATGTTTATATGTTTATGTTTATGTTATGTTTATGTTTTATGTTATCTAGTTTATATATTGAGAGTTAATTATGTTTTTTTTCAACTTTTGAGTATTTTTTTGTATTATTTTTGTTGTGGCGGAATAAAATTTGATTCGATTTGAAAAAAAATAGAAATTGGCTCGCCTTGATGAGCCAAGAAGAATGAAGTTTAGCACGATGAAATCTGAGCATTGTGTCAGAAGTTATAAATGTTTGAAATTTTGATCCTTGAGGTGTCCTTAAGCGTGCCTCTCCACTAAGAAATACTGAAATGAAGTGCATCTAACGGGTGATTCTTATAGGACAAAATCTTATGAACTTATGTCATTGTGCGAAATATCAATGTGAAGACTATGTAGTTGGTGATGATGGTTGAAGCTGAAAATTAGGTGTTTTTCACAATACAAGGAGCATTGTTGTCAGGTGTACCTGGGAATCTATATGAGATAGAGCGCCCTACCTGATTTCAGATTGTAGAGCACAAAAATATGCTTAGAAGGATTTTGAATTATACATCTAAATAGTAACAATCGGAAGATATTGTTGATGAAAAACTAAAATTCATCAAAATTGATTTTTCCTTCAAATTTCACTCATATTTGAAAACCCATAACTCAGTACTCATTGGAGATAGAGAGTTAAGAATGATTTCATTCATTCAGAATTTCATATTCTAGAAAAAAGACGCGAGCAAATTTTTCTGTCTGATTACGAGATTTGGCAGAAATAGCTGAAAACTGGAAAATGAGCCGAAAATACGAGGTTTTTGGGCCACCCTGTAACCAGCACAAGGAAGTTTTGCATGAAGAAATTGGTTCTGGACTTCTTTCATGTACCCAAATAATATATTGAAAAATCAGAACTACAATATAAATTGCAAGCACATCTTCTTTTTTATGTCTATATTGACTGGACTATATGTTTCACAACAGTGATTCTCAACGTGGTCAAAATAGGGAAGCAAGTGATTGAATAAAAATTCAATCCACAACAATCAATTTTCAATGTAGTCAAAGCAGGTAAGTGATTGAATAAAAATTCAAATTACAACAATCAATTTTCAGTATAGTCCAAATTGTGATACAATTGACTAGTAACAATTTTACAATAAACAATACAAATGAATAAATAAATTGGAACGAATACCGCCTTTTTGATGCTCCAACCTCGCTGATGCTGAAGAGGGTCACAAGGGACATAAGATGTGGATTGGAACGAGTTGTGATCGCACAGAGTCCAACCAAGACAGAGATCAGCCAACAACCAAGCCCAGCATCATCAGAAGGAAATCTCAGTTGTTGAAATTCTTGATGCAATCATCAAAGGAATGTAGAATTGTAAAGAGCAGTGGAATATATATGTGGTTGAATGGCACAACACAAATAGTAGGTTGAATTCAAGTGCATGTAATTTGAATGTGGCAATAGCACTATTCAAAGTTCAAAAGTGAGAACTAACCTCAACAAGCTAGTAAGGTAAACTAGTGGAATTCTAAATTATGTGTGGCAAATCATGAATTCAAAAGTCATGGCACAATAGTTAGGTTTTGACGTTGCAGTTGTCAATAAATTGAGCGTTGTAGAAGGCTAAATTCTTGAGTGAAACTTGAGTTCAGTAGAGTTAACACAATAATATCTCAGCATTGCAGTTGCTGAAGAATTAATGTTTGGAGAATAAGATGTGAATGTAACAAAACAGTTCAATTGGCGTTGCAGTTGCCAATTAATACTTGAAACTTGAGACTTCAGTGAAACTAACACGATAATATCTCAGCATTGCAGTTGCTGAAGAATTAATGTTTGAAGAATTAGATGTGAATTTAGCAAAACAGTTCAATTGGCGTTGCAGTTGCCAATAAATACTTGCCAAAATTATTCGCACAAACGATCAACGATTTTGATGTAAAACATCTTTCCAGCCATTCCAGTTCAAGTCATCTCACGAAGTTCTTCTTGTTTTAAATTAAATATGAAGCTGAAAAAAATATGTTTACAGGAGTGGAGAGGTTAGAAAAAGTGGGGGGAGAAGAAGAACATGAAGAAGAGAAGAGATGCAACAGACGCGGGAGAAAAACTCAGTCTGCAGAGGTTAGCAATGAACTGTAGCGCACGCTGTTCAAAAATTTGAAAAAACCTTTCTAGTTTTAACAGTATCCTTTTTCAACTTCATTTTATTCAACACAACATGTTTCGACTCATTTAACATATAATTCGGAAATGACATTATAAGTCGAAACATGTTGTGAGGAAGAAATTGTTGGTTCTTCATTTTCAATTCATCATCACAATCGACTGTAACTATTTCAAATGCATCAGCACCCGATAGTAGTAGGTACAACTGCTCATACTCAATCGAATTTAAAGAGATCAAGGATGGAGTATCTGGGATGCAACAGTTTTTGATACCATATATGAATAACTAATGAAGAAATTCCCACTCAATGGAAGATGGTAAGCCCAGACAACAACTATTCAACTGATATCCACACACGCTTGGTCCCCAGTGGAAAGACTCATTTTCAATATTTAACCCTAGATTTCCTGGCATTCATCTTGGCATATTCGTCTGACATCAAAACCTGTGATTGCACGAAGCTTGTTCAAGTATTGAGTGAATTACTTGCTGATACAAGTAAGATAATGATTTCTAGGAATGGTGGAAGAATAATACAGTCTGAGAATTGGAATTTCAATGGAGTAGAGATTGAGGTAGTCGATCACTACAAGTACTTGGGAATGGTATTCACTCCAAAACTTTCGTGGACTAGACATCTGAAGGAGGAGATCCAAATCCTCCTCATTTTCTGCTTTATCCATTAGCCGTCTTACTTCTCCATTTATTCCAGCAAGCTCAGCATCAGAGAGAAACTTTCTTCGCATTATCACTCTAACCTGGTCAGATATTATTTGGGCTGAGAGTTCAGACTCTGGCATATTCTCTTGCCAACACTGCAACAACCTTTCCCTATATAGAGTGCGATCAGTTTCAGCTTTTATAGCCAGGTAATAGGCTTGGATGGCAGCTACATTAATTTCTCTGCTCCACTTCATTCTCCTTGTCCTAAGCACTGGCTGCGGCACCCTGACCTGAGGCTGCGCCACCTCCAAACCCTGATCAGTGAAATCACTACTACCACTACTTCTATTGTCTTCAGGTATATTGGATTCTGGTTCCGGTTCTCTAACCGATTAACCAATTCTCTAACTGCCCGATTTCTATTCCTAAAATTGTAATGCTGGGTCCTTGTGATTTCATACATATGGGGGGTGCCACTTGCTCCACCACCCTCAATGTCAGACTGTCCATGGGGTGTCCGATGGGGGTCAGCCTGTAAACCCCTCACTCCCCGAGTTCTTTCATTACCTTGTCTTGGTGCAACCCATATCGCGACACCAGGGGGCTGTAAACCCAACTGGTAGCTTCTCAACTCCAACTACTCACAGGAAAATGGAAATTGAAGATAAGCCCATAGGCACCCTAACAATCTCAAGGACCAGAGCTTGGAATACAAGAGTTCAGCTAAGGAGGGCCAGATAGCGAGATGAAAGATAAGTGAAAAGAAAAAATGACACACAGCAAAGTCAATAGAAAACTGCCATTCTAGAAATGAAAGATCCAAAGCACGATGAAGAAGGGAAAAGGAATAAGGGCTTTGGAAGAAGGAGGGGGGCCTTTTATGCGCCTCTTACTGACTAGCAGGAATACTGTGAGTGTATTCTAGTCACTTTATACTGAGTCTACCGTGTTTGACTCAGCACGAAATTTCCTATTCTATCGCCTGTTTGGAATATAATGTGTACTTAGTTAATGAAATAAAGTTTTGGACGCAACTGAGATAGAATATAAGCCTTTATTTTCATTATTATTCACAGTATTCTCAAAACGCAACTTATCTATTCTGAATAAGCACTACCTCTGTGATTGAAGCCAAAGTGCATGAAAGGTGGTTGATGGTAGTGTCAGCACAGGTAGGGCTCCTACACCAATGATATAGATCAGCTTGCTGATATAGATCAGCTTGCTGATATGGATCAGCTGAAATGAACAATTCAGCGTTCAATCGGTTTCACTTCCACATAGCAACAAGCTGACAAGCAGCTGAAGCGAATCATTGAAAATACATGACCATGATATTTTAAAATCTATGTGCCTAAATGCTGATTCAAATCTTGATCGTCCACAATCGAAGTGTGAGTGGCACCTCCCACGGTATTTAGATGAGAACGGTAGGGGTCATGAAATGTGTGAGCAGTGGCCAGCCAGCTAGATTGCGTCATCGCCACCAACCGAGGTTTTTAACACCTATTGACAATCTATGAAACTTATTTGTTTAGAAACAGATGATTGGATATGAAATGACATCAGCTACACCGGAAATTTAGCACAAACATGCGCGTGACACCTACCGTCTTCTTCTATATACCGTGGCACCTCCCATCTATTTTCCCACTCAAGATGCACTTAATTCCCTCAAAAACTTCTCAAAAAGCAAACCTTTCTGAAGGTTGAGAGCCGCTACTCAAGAGGTTTTTATTTATGCTACGGCCAAACAACTCACTGGGCATTCCAATAGATTAATGATGCTATAGAGAACAATATGATGCTATAGAGAACGATTACATGCTACAACGAACGATTGTAATACTATTATAGATGATATATAGATCAGTATTCAATTTAAAATTATTGAAGCACGCTATCATCAGGTGCAAAAAGAGATCCAATATCTATTGAAACCTGATAGATTTCAGATACTTACAAAGACACTACAGCTCTGGAGAATCGGAGAATCCGGCCTGAGGAAGAAAATCTGGATTCTCAATGAATTTTCTTGAGAAAATAGCACTAAAGAATTCTTTTATACTTTCGCGACTAAATGGAGCGCTCTCCCTAATTAGTTGATTTATGAGAGGAGACGATTAAAAAACTCGTATTTTATGCAAAATGGAAATGATTCTTCCCCACTTCAGTTTCGAACGGGGAACATTGTAATATTTTATACAGCCATTCATCAAGGACAGAGTCTCAATTCCTATTTGCACTTCAAACAAGATTGGTCTCTCAATCGTCAGTCTCTACCTCTTCTCCTGTTTCTCTATCTTCTTCTTTTTCTTCTTGCTCTTCTTCTTTCTCTTCTTCTCCTTCTCCTTTTATTCTTCTCTTGTGTCTCTTTAATTGATTTGTTAGAAACAGAGCCAAATAGGCTGCAATGGAAAAGTTTGGAATCCTTTGAAGTGGGAGATTCTGAATATTGATAAATCGAAAATCGAGAATCTTCTCCTTTGAATACGGATCACTTCTGTCTGTTTTTAAAGTCAAGAACTCAATGGGAGGGATGCAAGACTACTTTGAATTCATTTCTCGGATATGGAGTTATTGGAATGAGAAAAGAGTTTATTTCAAAATCATCGACGTTATCTTTCCAGCTCAAACTCCATGGCAGAAAAGGAACTGATTCCAAGAGTTATATTCACAATATGATCTATTGATCAATGCAAAGAAAGTGAACCCAGCACGGCTAGTGTTGCTCCATAATCAACTGCTGCTTACACACAGAGAGAGCAGCCGGTGATAGCAGCTGAAGCAATACTGCTTTTCTGCTATTAGAGAAACATTTCCAAAAATCAAATTCCATTCAAGTTTCAGTTTTAACCTTATTTCCATTCAATATCATGAGAAAGTTTTCAAAGATCATGAAGATGAATCTTCATCTTCTTACAAGAATTAGGCTCTATTGGCCTGTACCGGCATTCATTTCTTTCAAACGTTAACATTAATTTATGAACGGTGAATCATGTGATAAAGGCAATATTGGTGTTTCACATTATATGTGATTTTTTTAAAAGTTTCTTTGAGGAGTCTCCTGCTTTGTGCATTATTATTCAGATTCAGTATCTATTGTAGATGTACCCAATCTGTTTCTGCATTTCGTCTAAAATATCATTTATTATAAGGTATGAATGTAGTGTGAATGTTGCATGTGGGAATAAAAAATGTATTGTTTTTCTGTCACAACTCACTAAATTCTATGCCAATCTTATCATTCTTTCATGGGGGCTGATGTGAAGTTTTTTGAGAGTGTAGATGATGTTAACAATTGTTTTCTTACTGGTAAAAATGATCTTACTATAATACACCAAAATATTCGTAGTATGAACTGTAATTTTGACTCCTTTATCACATACTTGAATTGTTGGAATAAAAGACCGGATATTATAGTTTTATCTGAAACATGGACTCAATCTGAAAATGATGCAGCTATGTATAACATTGAAGGGTATGATAGATATCATGCTGGTGCTGATTTCACAAGAGATTCTGGTATTATATTATTTGTTGCAACTGAAGCGGGTATAATGTGCTCTGAAATTACAGCAAATATCATCGGTGCTGATTCTGTATTACTTGAATGTCGCATGTTCAACTATTGTTTTAGTATTCTTGGTATTTACAGATGGCATGGTGTACAAATAGAGAATTTTTTTGATAGTCTTAATGAATTGTTGGTGGGCTACCAAGCTGCAAATGTTTTATAATAGGTGACATTGATATTGATATAAGCAGAATTGGTGATATTAAAACTTTGAAATATTTAGAAATGTTGTTTAGCAATGGGTATGAGTGTCTTATAGCATTAGCGCATGCAACAGGATTAAACCAACAAAAAACACCTGATAACCTACCACCAAAAATAGAGAAGACTACATATAAACAATTACGAATATATGATAACCCCGATACAACCCACATAAGCTCAGAAAAAACAAATAAAGAAAATAAAGATACTTCAGCATCACATACTACCTGTAGGAACGATTTACCGAAAATATTAGTAGGAAAACAGAAGCCAATACAAGACAGCCTACCACAAAAAACCGCCGCCCACCATGCACATAAAACAAACCGCAAGCAACAACCCCTATTAAGCATACTGTTCCCCACCGACGATCCATCACCGCAGGAAGAGCAAACCGCCACCGAAGAGTCACTACTAAATATAAACCGTCGCCAGGAGGAGACTGCCACCATGCATCCGCACACCGAACCTACACCCGCGCATCAATGACCCCACCGAGGCACACCAAGGACGGGAAGGAAGACACCAGGGAGTACCGAGAGGACGGCATCCAGGACTGAAGGAGCGCCCATCACAAGGCCCGGAGGCGGAAGAGACGAGGGAGGAACCGCGCGCGCCGATGGAGGCCGCATGCACGTTTCAAACGCCCAAGGAGGATACCGGACCGACCCGAGGAGGAGGAGGACAGAGGATCGACGGCATGCATCCGCGGCACATTCGCTTTAAGGAAGATAATCAGTGATGTGACCGGAAAAATGAGCAAACGAAATGGATTAAAAATGGAACTGGTAACAAAGCAACTATGGATTCATGCAGGGAAAATAATGGAGTGGATTACCAAAGGAGATTGATGAAGGATAAAAGGTGTTTAAGAAGGGTGAAAGAAATAAGAAGTAATGTAAATAAAATGGAAGTACCTGGCTATTATATGTTGAGAGGTTATATTATTAAAGAAATTATAGGTGTTTTGATTTATTGTATTGTGTGGATTACCATGGCTGTGATAATATTGAAAAGTGATGCTATTGATGTTATAATTAAGACCATGTTATTGTTGAAGGAATTTGTTGACTGTTGGAAATCTTGTATGGTGAAATTGTTTGTTATTAAGGCCGTGATGTTTGATAAAAATTGTGATGTTAATGAAATAATGAAGGGGATAATATTATTGAAGAAATTTATGGCCTATGAGAAATCTTGTTTTACGAAACTGTTTCCTGATATGATTAAGGTTGTTGATAAAGAAACTATGTGGATAGTATTGAAAGAAAATAAATGGAAGGCTTTGGATCAATTAAAAGAAATTATTATTAAAGGAGCAAGGAGTTATTTGAAAAAATATACCAGATACCAGGGCTTTGAATTCATGAAGGATAAATTATCAATAGGACAGCCTCACCAATCGATAGGAGATGTCAACAAACAGAATGCAAGAAGATGCAAGTAAACCACAAAATTTCTATGAACCATATCATCGAATTTGAAGTAAATACGATAAGAAGTCAAAGGGAAACATCATTATCAACCAATTACTGACCTGTCATAATAAATTTAATCTTGGCATAGAACCGCATGGCAACAATTCCAACTTTTGACCCCTTCCAGCCATTAGAAGCCTGAAACAATCAAAGAACAATTTTTTAAGTATGTATTTTAGTAATCTACATCATATAAAAAAGGACACAAGCAGGGATAGTAAGAATAAATTAAGTAAATCACCTTAAATGTGAAAATTGTGATGGATAGGTTAGTTTTGTACCATAGAATAGAAGGCCAGAGAATTATGTCATAGGAAATGGATATCTAGAAAGTAGTCATCTAGCCAGAGCCACCTAAATCAAGTATGTAGCCCTCAAACATAAGTTTATGAAAACAAGAAATTGTTCCCAAAAAAGCTATTTATATATTGTTATTTGATGTATTTATTAATGTTAATATATTTATTTATATGTTTTATATTTCATTACCATTGTTTATGCCATGTTGTTACTGGAGAAACCTCAATTGAAACGAGTTACCATCAAAGCCAAAACCAAATGTATAGCAAAAAAGAAGAATTGTACCTGATCTATAGAATATTATTAATATTGAGACCTAGAAATTATAATGAAGTATAAGCCCCAAAAAATTTGTACATCAAAATTATTTTTGAAAGAAATTTGTTATATTGAGAGTCAAAATATGTATTGTATGAAGATAAGTTGGCACCATTGCAAGCGGCAAATTTGAAAAGTACTGTATTAGGTTATAAGGAGGAAATGTATTTAAGATGTTGTATTTGTGATATTTTTTGTGTTGATAAGGAGAATTTGTTATTATATTTGATGGAGATCTAAGGGGGGTGTAAGCAGATAAGGTCTGCGAATTGTAGTGATTTTTGAGAGTGTTTTTGGTGGATGAATTATAGATTATGTCGATATGTTGAAGAAAGAATTTGTATTAAAAACATTGTTGATTCTCAAAATATTTTGAATTCAAATTCAGGGGCGTGTGTAATGTATCAAATTCTGATGGGTAAATAAAAATCCCTACTTGAAAGAAATTTATTGGTCTAAGTGGAATAATAGGCTAATATTGTCAAATGCGATAACGTTTTTGAAGATTAGATAATATCAGGTATCATGGCTGAATTTATAAAGGCTGAATAGAAATGGAAATGAATTGCTACTTATATAATATTATATAAAGTATTGAAAATTTGAGGTTAGGCGTAAAATATCTATCGATCGGCGACATAATGATCGATTGAGTCGCCTAATGTAAAATCTAGTCAGACACCTTGGCAGAAATTTATTGTAACTAAATGGTATGCAACTAGAGGAACCAAAAATGCACATGGCTAATTGTTGTAAAGTGAGAAACAACCTATAATCATTAGAAAATTATATTGCATGTAAAAAATGTACTAAAAACCCAAGATAAAAATGAATTAATGTATTAAGGAAGTGGGAGGTTCGTAGGCACATGTATACTATAACAAATTTGCATGAACCAATCAAATGGTAGCAATTGATGGGTGGTAATAGTGAGTCGATTCAAATATATTTGTATATATTTCTATAAATAATAAGAGTTTATGAATTATTGTTGTTCAGTTTATGTTTTGGATATGGCCCGAAGACAGATATAACGTCAGTTGGGTGACCTAAGTAATAATTGAATAGATTGGCACGAACTATTTGAGCCTTGAACAGCTTAGTAACGAAATATTTAAATTTTATGCAAATTTGCAAGTCGGAAATGAAAATTGTGAAAAAGAAAGTAGAACCTGCCCACTTGCCTGCCAACCACTACCATGGAATGTCATCAAAATTTGTAGAGCACAATATCTTTTACTGTACCTTTTTAATGACTTAAAGTTAAATCAAATTATTAATTTTTCATAAGACTTTGTGATGCTATAGTAAAGCAAAAGTCATTTTAATATTTTTTTATCCCTTGGAAGAGACAACTTCGGTCACCAAATATCCAGGACTACCAGGAATTCGGATCGCCATCAGCAACTTATAGAAAATCCAGCACGTGAGTGAAAAATAGTTGAAATAATAATAGGGCGCCATCAGTGCTTCAAATGAAATACGAAATGAAAGCTAGCTCATCGAAAAGGTTTTAAAAATAAGGAAATTAATAAAAATTCTTGCGCAAGTCTTAAAAATGGTATAAGAAATATTTTATTGAATAGGAACGAGTCAATTTATACAGTATAATGAATTTATCAACTAGAAAGCCGAGACACATCAACATGCTCTTTCTGTTGACAAATTCTTAACGATTATCAGTTTTTTATGATACTCTCACGCTTTTCATATGTCTGATTCTCTGTAACAAAAAAATCTTGAATAAAATTACTGTGTAGCATGTTTTATATGTGGTGAAATATTTTCAACTAATCTGAAATAAGGCTAAATGAAATTTAAATACAGTATTACATTAAATTGTATTAACCCATTGTTTTGGGTGTTGAATTTCAATTTTTTCATGTTGATAGTGAAACTTTAATTTATCCTAATGTATGATAAATTGACAAATCAATAATCAAAATATATATTAATTTCAACGGTTTCTAATAAATTTCTAAAATATCTCAGGGTGCAAGATTCGGCACCTGACGGAAATAGATAGATCAATTTATCTAATGAATCAGAGCTACATTATATTATCGCAAATTATATTATAAAAATTAATGATCATATGAACATTTGTATTATCAGCTTAGAACTTAGTATTCTTTTGATTGGTGTATCTTTTGATATATGAATTGACTCGTTACTATCCAATAAAATATCTCTTATACCATTTTTAAACTTGTGCAAGTATTTTTACCAATTTCTTAATTTTTAAAACCCTTTCGACGAGCTAGCTTTGATTTCTTATTTCATTTCGAAGCACTGAGGGCGCCCTATCACTATTTCAAATCTTATTCGCTCACGTGCTGGATTTTCTATGAGCTGCTGATGGCGATCCAAACTCCTGGTGGTCCTGGATATTTGGTGGCCAAAGTCGTCTCTTCCAAGGGATTAAAAATATTTAAATGACTTTTGCTTTACAATAGCATCACAAAGTCTTATGAGAAAATTAATAATTCGATTTAACTTTAAGTTATTAAAAGGTACAGTAAGATATTGCGCTCTACAATTTTTGGTGACATCTCATGGTAGTGGTTGGCAGGCAAGTGGGGAAGTTCTCCTTTCTAATTCACAATTTTCATTTCCGATTTCCAAATTTACATAAAATTTAAATAATCTGTTCCTCCGCCATTCATGGCTCAAATAGTTCGTGCCGATCTATTAGATTATTACTTATGTTACATCTTTGATAATTTATCTGCCTTCAGGCCATATCCAAAACATAAACTGTACAACAATAATTCATAAATTCTTATCATTTTTATAGAAATATATACAAATATATTTGAATCAGTTCACTATTACCGCCTATCAATTGCTACCATTTGATTGGTGCATGCAAATTATTATAGTATACATGCGCCTAGGAACCTCCTACTTCCTTAATACATTAAATTATTTTTGTCTGGGTTTTTTAATTCGTTTTTTTACATGCAAAGTAATTTTTTGAAGATTATAGGTTGATTCTCATATTACAACAATTAGCCATGTGGACTTTTTGGTTACTCAAGTTGCATACTATTTCGTTATAATAAGTTTCTGCCAAGGTGTTTTGCTAGATTCTACATTATGCGACTCAGTCGATCTTTAGGTCGCTGATCAATAGATATTTTATGCCTAACCTCAAATTTTCAATATTTCATATAATATTATATAGGTAGCAAAATTATTTTCATTTCTATTCGGCCGTTATAAATTTAGCCATGATGCCTGATATTATCTAATCTTCAAACATTATCATCTTTGGCGATATTAGCCTATTATTCCACTTAGACCTATAAATTTCTTCAAGTAGGAATTTTTATTTATCAATCCGAATTTCAAAATGTTACAATATATATTTTTATAAATTATCAGTATTATATTTTTGCAAAAGCTCCTGTCTGAGCCTATTAAGATTTCAGTGAGATTATACCCTAGAAAACCACGACCAGATTTTATAGTTATTAAGCTAACTCTCATGCTTTACCGATTGACGCCAAGCAAGAGGATAAGCGTTATTCCACCAAAAGTAACGTGACATTTTTAACATATGCTTGTCACTATAATCCAGTTGTAATTCTACAGAAAGCCATAATACGCATCATCTGTGGTGTTAAAAGAAGGATTCACTGGTTCCCTTATTTCAAAATTTTGCAAGTTCTGCCCTTGAGAAGCATGTATGTGTTCAAGGTGCTGTCATTGTTCTTTAAAATGAGTGGGAACCAAAATATGGGGATTGCGCCTGAAACTCATCCAATGGGTGAAGTGGTAACACGGCAAAGAACAAAAGAGTTGCTAGCAACACCAAGGCCTTATTGTACCAGGTGTAAAAAGATTTTTGTATTTTTAGGGTGGAAATTTTACAACTTGCTCCCTACTGACATAAGGAGAATCAATTCTTTGACACAATTCAAAGTGAAAGTAAAGAAATGGCTTTTGAGTTTGTTATTTGAAGATTTAATGATGTTTAATGAACTATAATACTTTTATTTTTTACCTTTTTTAATTTATTTTTTAATTGTTGTACTCATTGATGAGTTCTACGACTTTGTCTATAATTAAACACCATCTAAGTGGTGTTGATGAACTTAAATATTTTTGTGTACTCATTAATTAGGTTTTTTTTTATCTATATGCAACCTTGTCTTTAATTTGATATTATTATTATTATTGCAATTTTTTCACAATTTTGTCTGTACTGTGATACTGTTGTTGTAATGTCTTACTTCTAAGTGAGGAATTTATTTTTCCTTGTTGACAGTCTGTGTGTTATTTTTAAAGCTAGTGTTTATTATTTTTTGCTTTTCTCTTCATAATGTCATCTATACTTGAGCAATCTAAGCCTTGTTTTATTACCATGGAATGGATAGTTTAATCAAGAATCAGTTGTTGGTTGTGACTATTTATTATTGAATTGTATGGTAAAGCTCAAATTGATTCCCATATGCATGTGTGAGAGTGTGTGTGTCTGCATGTGTGAAAGTACATTTTGATAAAAATTAGCAGTGTTGTCAGCTCCTACTAACGGGCAAAAGATTTTGTACTTTTTTGTTAATAGTAATTTTATTTTGCTCTGTGAAAATCATAAGTGTTTTTTTTCCTTTTCTCTTATTATATATATTTTTTAGTTTTAAATTACAGTATGTTATTATACTCAAGAGAAGGAACTTGTAGGCTACTATAATATGTTGTATTTGTTTTGATGCAAAATAAAAATTATTTGATTTGATTTGATTTCTTGGTCTTCCTATGCCTCGCTTTTCTTCGGGTTTGTACTCCCATGCTAATATTGGGAGCCTATTGGATGGCATTCAGAATGAATGAGTACACCAATTTTCCCGATATTTCTTTAGAATATCCAATAGCGGTTCTACATTTAATTCAACTATTATGTTGACATTCCTTATTTTATTCAGTCCACTACAACCTTCGACCGTTCGTAAAAATCTCATTTCAGCAGCTTGTAAACGAGATTCAGTTTGTCTGTTTAAAACCCATGCCTCGCTACCGTATGCTATTAACGGAATTGCCACTGTTCTGTAAAACTTCAGCTGGGTATCTTGTCTCGTTCACCTTCCTATAGCTCGTCTTATAGTGCCACAGACCGCACTGAATCTCGCTACTTTTTCACCAACATCTTCATCCTTATCGAATGGAATGCAGCATCCCAAATAGCTGAAGTCTCTCACTTGATGTAAAGCTTGGTTGTCTATCATGATTTTCTATCTGACTGTCCACTTTCCTCTGGAAGCCAATCTTTGATTTTTGAGATGAGATTTTCATGCCGAATTTCAGCCCAAACGACCCAATTTCATTTAGCTTGAAAAGAGCATTATTAGGGTACCCTATTCCACCCTCTAGGTTACCTAATAATTGCGAAGTATTGCTACGACGCAGACTAGCTACAGTCGGGTATGGGTCGGGGTCAGTAGCCGTACTGACTGGTGGAGATACCGGACCTACACTTCTCCCCCTATCCTGATTCTTCACCCTCTGCTTCTTTCGCAAGATTTTCAATTTCAGGGGAAGAGTATTTGTCCGTGCCGTTGCTGACCGATTCGGCCCTCAACCTTTGGAATACAGGGTGGGTGTTAAGGGAGATTAAGATAACCCTATACAAGAAGACGGATCTGACTATCAGATCCCTACAAATAATTCTATTTATAAAGGTAGTACGCAATCTGAACCAACTGCGCATTAACGGCAAGCAGACTGTACCTGCAAGCATGCAAAGAGGGTTTTCTATGGGGTTTAATGTGAGGGCTATGGAGTAACGGTATGGCGGAACTATGGAGTTGTTAGTGGTATTTAAGATATCGTTAAATAGGACACGGTATAGGGTATAAGCTATAGAGAATAGGGTACAGGGTCTGAGGTATAGGGTATAGGGTATACGGTACAGAGAATCAATAATAAGATTATTATTCTCTACAGCAAATAAATATCTGCTCAATAATCCGCAATCTGAGAATTGCGCTCCAGCTCTCAGCAAGCTGGACCTGCTAGCTAAATACAGCATATCAATTTCAATTATGTGGTAATTAAAATTTAGAGTATAAGGTTTTAGGTGTAGGATTTCTGAATCGCAAGCCTGCAGCTGCGAAAGGATTTTCAGCAATTCTGGAACTGCTAAACAGGATCTCTGCTCTAATCTGGTGATTGCGCGCCGGTTATTAAGGGCTAATCTGTGACTGCCCTTAAGGGTATGGGAATCACTCTCAATCGTCCGAAACGCTTTTAAATTAATAGTCAGTATGTTGACTATTATGAGAGGATAGAGAAGATTTTTCACAGACACAGTCTGTAGAATAATATCGGGAAGACAACAGTCTGTCGTTGTCAGGGTAGGGAAGGATTTTTCCAGGATCTTCCACGAGGAAAATATCGAGTCAGAGACTTCTAATTCAGGAAAAGATTTCAATGGGCTTTTCCAAGTAATTGCCAGTCTAAGGACTACCACAAAATCGATCTCTAATTTGCAACTGAGATCACGGGAAAATTCGTGAATTTTCTACAGTGAAAACCAGCAAATAATATTTGCTATTGAAGGAGACAGGTCTCCAGGGATTTTAGAAAGGATTCGCGGGTCTGAAAACCTGCGACTAGGACGATCTCGAATCTGGAGCTGAGAACAGGAAGGATTTTAGGACAGGAAGAATTAAGAGACGTGAAGAGAAAGGATGTCGCAACCTAGAACTTCGACAAGGAAGTTCTCAAGCTGTACCTGAGAGCTGGAAGGATTTTAGAATAGGAAAAATTAGGAGAAAGAAAGAGGAAGGATGCCACAGTCTAGAAACTTCGGCGAGGAAGTCCTCAAGCTGTACCTGAGAGCTAGAAGGATTTTAGAATGGGGAAAGTTAAGAGAAAGAAAGAGAAAGGATGCTGCAGTCTAGAAACTTCGGTGAGGAAGTCCTCAAGCTGTACCTGAGAGCTAGAAGGATTTTAGAATCTTCCTACTAGGAATTACAGCAAGTCAGAAACTGCTAAGCAAAGTTAAAATACAGGGCCACTTTAAAGTATGAAAACCAAGCAATGAAAATTTACTCAAAATGATAATAATCTCTCTACAAGGATAATAATTAATCGATAAAACTATTCTTAAAAAGGACAGGGATTCCCCTACAAGAATAAGAATTCAATTGAGATAAATTACTTTTCAAACTGAATGCCACCATACTACAGAAAAGGAGAAATATACGGACAACCAGTCCTGACATACAATTACCTGAATCGACATGGATACAGATACGGAGAATAGCGAAACGATTCCCACTTCCCGTATTAAACTTGAACGTTGTGAAGTGACAGAGTCGAGACTTATAAATTAAGTACTCAAAAATAACCCGCTACAAGAGCCTAGTTAAATTTCCCACTTAACTGTTTGTAGTACAAACTTGAAATCCCTTACAGGTTTCAAAACCAAGGATAACTTGTTCACCTCCAGTGATACGAGTTAAGGAAAAATAACCGACAAGAGAGAAAATCCCCCAGGAGGTTCTATCTTCGAGTTGTCCGGAACTTGTCTTACAATATTCTATATTAACACACAAAAACAGAATAATTCCCCTAGAAATAACTAGTACCGGGAATGTCGTAAGGAGAGGAGATTCGTGACCCGTTCACACGCTCAAACACCGAACAACAGCCTCTCTCCCAGTTCTCCTTGAAGCAGTACCGGGTCGCTGAAAATTAGGAGGCCGGGGGAAAAGAGATTGCCGACCAATAGGAGTCTCAGGAGACGATCACGCCACTGGTCATGTGACAGGGTATGGATCAGCTCCTCTTTATGCTCAGGGTGCAACTAGGATGACAATACTGTTAATTACTATAATAAATTAGGCCAGTAAACAATATTTCTCACCAGAAATTACAAGAAGAATGATACCAACTCAACTCAGTAGTCGCCTATTGCTTTGATGATACGGCTACTGCTGCTGCAATACTAGATACAAGAACGCTCAGACTAGTAAACAAGATCTGGAAATTTCTGGTTATGATGAATCTGTTGCTGATGATTTATAGGGGATGACGGCGATGGTGATGATGTACATACACAACTACAAGTCCAACAAAATATATCTGGAAGTCGACCCTATTATTATTATTCTAAAATAGAATAAATTCGCTAAATTTTACACTGGACGACGGTTCTCCATCCATCACAAAAATTCACTTTGTGACACCCCACTCCTACTAAGCAGTGGGGGGGGTTTGCGATGAGAAGAGAATACAGCATCCGTGGTACCAGTTGAATCTGTGATGAACCCATGATCACACACCTGAAGTACTGCACTCCAGAAAACAAGAAGGAAGTGGAAGAGATAAGATAACAGGACGAATAAAGAGAGAGATGAAAGAAGAGTGTCAAGCCGAAAGGAAAAAGAATAATTAGTGCAGTAGGTCAGGCTTCTCAAAGCCACAAGATAAGCATGACCTAACGCTGGAAAAGAAACAACCTGTTGCTCCAACTATTAAACAGCAATTAGCAATAGACCTCATCGCTTGTTATCTCCCAATAACACGATAACGACAGCCCCTAGCTGACAGCAACACAGGTATGGAGTAATCTGAAGAGAAAGGAAAAGTAAAACGGCGTACCACACCTGTGGAGAATGAAAAGAAAAAGGAGAAAAAGATGAAAGAAGAAAAGAGAACCATTCGCCCCTCATATGGAACACATTAAGAGTCTACCTACTCAATACGGTACTGCTCCTACACTCGAGCGCCTTGAAACGCACATTCGGCAACCCGCTCCACACCTCAGCAATACTGCCAATTTTTTCGCTCTTCTCCATCGGCTCTTATACTGTTGACAGCTGGAATACAATCAATTGAGATCAAAGTCATTCACCCCTGATCACTTTACCTCGGATCGGGTTTCCAATTCTCCTTTCCCACTGAATTCGCTACCGCTACCACGATTTTTAGTTAAATGGGTTACACTACAACCTGAGTTGACTCCATTCAACTCGCCCCCCTCTCTATGAGGAAACCGTGACAGTACATCCCGTACCACAACCTTACCCTGCTTATTCTTAATATTTGGAGCATTCCCCTGCTCCTCTATATTTTTAGGACAGGTATAAAGTCTAATAGGCTCAACTCTCTTATGGAGTTTCACTCTTTTCCCGCTTACAGGAGCTTGTTCGGGGATAGTTGAAAACTTTTCAAGTTCTCTTACAGGGAATTTCTCTACCTTCTCCATCCCGGAGATAACCAATAATTTACCCTCATCATCCCAACTGCTCAAGCGAACACCATGAGGCTGTAACTCTATTACAGCTGTCATATCACGGAGTTTTTTCAACCCTAAAACCATTCGCGAATTTATATTAGATGTGATACCTAGATACCTTCCAATTATAATTTTTCCCACAAACGATAACCGGTAATATGGGCTCCCCCTCTACTCCAAGACGCTTAGCTACTTCAGAAGAGATATATGTTTTATCTGTCGTCGTATCAATTAAAGCATTGAGATCCATTCCACCTACTCCCACATGGACATAAATCTCACCTTTATCACTTTCATACTCCCGTCTCTCGCTAGCTACTGTAGCAACTTCTGAGATACAAGACATCTCTTCACGCTCTAAGCTACATGTCACCCCACTATCAACTATACTGGGTTCTCACTCTACAATTCTATCACGTATTTGAATATTCATATTATGCTGTTTCATAAATGACATACCCAATGACACATCGTGGAAGAGCCTCTCCACAACTACCGGTTGAAATGGAACTAAAATATTTTCTATTTTTAAGTTAGTTATAATTTTTGTGGAAAAGTTATTATGCTTCCCATTGGTTAATATTTCACGGTGACTACAATTTTCTTTTCTTACACACCCTACTTTCTCCAGCACTTAGAGATTTTTTACTAATACAGGACACCTCTACTCCCATATCCAATAGTGCAATAAATTTTTGCCCTGCAATTTCTACATCAATAAAAATTCGCACATCCCCAACATTGATCTCATATTTAAAACACGTGATGACTTCACTACAGCGATGCCTGATACCTTATTGGTTTGTGAGACACATTTACAACAATCAAAAATTTCTCTACACTTTTGACAACTAGAAATTTCGGGACAACTCGACTTCCTATGCCCTATTTCATTACAATTCCATCACTTAGGCTCTTGAATTTCTCCTACCCTATTTTCTCGCGTTTTCGGCGCGGCTTTAGACTGAAAATCACTCTGTTTTTGTTCTTCACTTTTTGTGCTTTTCAGAGATAACCTCCCGTTTCTCTCTTCAGCACGAATCGCCTCATACTCCCGGGTTACATCTAACAACTCATCTACATTTTTAACCCCTACACTACAAACATATAATTTATACCTCGGTAATAAATTTGAATACAATCTTTGAAACAACCTATCCCCCTCATAACTACCTAACCGTCTCATTAAGGTAAGCAAGTCTTCGGTATACTCATCAGTCGGTTCGCCCTCCCTCTGCTTCCTTGCGATGATCTGACTCTCAAGGTTGTTACTATAAGAATGGGGATAATAACGGAGTTTAAATGCCTCTACAAAGTCAGCTCACGTCCTCCACTGGGAGCGACGATTCGGGCATCCAAAGTAAGGCCCCTCCCTCCATCAGCTCCGGCAGGGCTATAAGAGATTGCTCCACAGAGATCCCATATGCGCCCTGGAGTTCCGCGAGCCTCTCGATGAAACTGTGAGCATCTGGTACACTATCAAAATGTAAATTCCAACTTCTTACCTTGTCGCTGACTTCTTCCTGACTATATGTGCCTGAAGAGCGGGACAGTGCCGGCTCTGTACCTGGTTGAGAGGCAGCAGCGGTCCGGGATCGAAGGTGCTCGACCGTCCACCTCCTCAGCTCCTTCACAGTTCCCGCTGCCGACAGGCCCAGACCACAGAGGAAAGGAGCACTACGCTTAGTGCTTTATGCTTATTAAGCTTTAAGCTTATTAAGCTTATTAAGCTTAAGCTTTATGCTTATTCCGTGCCCAGACTCTCTAGGTAGCCGACCGCTTCCTCCTTATTCAGCCGATACACCCACGACACTCTGGGGTCGGCTTCGCGTTCCGCGAGGTCCTTCCGGCGGACCGCCTGTACGACTTTATCATCCTGCTGAGTAATCTCTTCTCCATGTACACTCATCGCGGATTGGGGTTCACCTTACCCCTTATTGCGAATTTCTTGTGCGCCAGACGTCTTAGCCCCACGTTCGGAGACGTCAGTTTCTATTAGGATACCCTATTCCACCCTCTAGGTTACCTAATAATTGCGAAGTATTGCTACGACGCGGACTAGCTACAGTCGGGTATGGGTCGAGGTCAGTAGCCATACTGACTGGTGGAGATACCGGACCTACACTTTTCCCCCTATACTGATTCTTTACCCTCTGCTTCTTTCGCGAGATTTTTAATTTCAGGGGAAGAGTATTTGTCCGTGCCGTTGCTGACGATTCAGCCCTCGGCCTTTGGAATACAGGGTGGGTGTTAAGGGAGATTAAGATAACCCTACACAAGGAGACGGATCTGACTATCAGATCCCTACAAATAATTCTATTTATAAAGGTAGTACGCAATCTGAACCAACTGCGCATTAACGGCAAGCAAGCTGTACCTGCAAGCCCGCAAAGAGGGTTTTCTATGGGGTTTAAGGTGAGGGCTATGGAGTAACGGTATGGCGGAACTATGGAGTTGTTAGTGGTATTTAAGATATCGTTAAATAGGGCACGGTATAGGGTGTAAGCTATAGAGAATAGGGTACAGGGTCAGAGGTATAGGGTATAGGGTATACAATACAGAGAATCAATAATAAGATTATTCTCTACAGCAAATTAATATCTGCTCAATAAACCGCAATCTGAGAATTGCGCTAAGAGAAGGAAAGAGAATGGATGTCGCAATCTAGGACTTCGACAAGGAAGTTCTCAAGCTATACCTGAGAGCTGGAAGGATTTTAGAATAGGATAAATTAGGAGAAAGGAAGAGAAAGGATGCCGCAGTCTAGAAACTTCGGCGAGGAAGTCCTCAAGCTGTACCTGAGAGCTAGAAGGATTTTATAATAGGGAAAGTTAAGAGTGAGAAAGAGAAAGGATGCCGCAGTCTAGAAACTTCGGCGAGGAAGTCCTCAACCTGTACCTGAGAGCTAGAAGGATTTTAAAATCTTCCTACTAGGAATTACAGCAAGTCAGAAACTGCTAAGCAAAGTTAAAATACAGGGCCACTTTATAGTATGAAAATTAAGCAAGGAAAATTTACTCAAAATGATAATAATCTCTCTACAAGGATAAAAATTAATCAATGAAACTATTCTCAAAAAGGACAGGAATTTTCCCACAAGAATAAAAATTAATTAATAAAACTATACTTAAAAAGGACAGGGATTCCCCTACAAGAATAAAAATTCAATTGAGAAAAATTACTCTTCAAACTGAAGGCCACCTTACTACAGAGAAGGAAAAATATATGGACAACCAGTCCTGACATACAATTACCTGAATCGACATGGATACTGACCTTGAGGTTGTGAATGAAAGTCATACATAATTTCGCTCCTGGGTTTTGGAAGATTTTGTGTTATAAATAGTCACGGATAAGTACAAATTTTGTATTAATTTCATTATTAATTGTTTCTTGATCACGTTTTATCATTTTGTTTTAGATTTTAATTCTTAATTCTATTTTATAAGCCAAACATCGTTTAGAGGTTATTTTGAGGTTAGGTTTTCGAGATTTAAAAATAAACATAGATAGTTTACTTGACTAAAATTATAACCTAATTAAAATCCTATCATTTATAAATCAATTATTATTATTGCAAGTAATATAATTTCTTAGATAGGAAGATGAGCTCAAATAGAACACCGAAGGTTATTAATAGAAATGTAAACATAGCGGGAGTACTTACGCGTTCCCAAAACCAAAATTCAAAAACGCCAAAACCAAAAACCCCAGTTCCTCAAACTACTTTAGCCGAAAAAGTTGCTCAACTACAAAGTAGCCACACTAATTTAAAAAACCAATTAGAAATAACTCTAAAAACGTCTGAGGAAGAAAGGTTAGGGATGGTAAAAGAAATTAAATCTTTGGAACTGATTATAAAATTACAAGATGAAGACCATAAAAAAGAAATACTAAATCTAAAAAATCAATGTAGTCTAATGTCGGAGGAAATAAAGAAACTAAAATCTAAATTTGATAATACTAAATGTATGATAGAACCGCCATCCAAATGCAAAAAAATAGAATCTAACCTAAATGATGGGAAATGCTCTGAAAATGGTCGAAATAAAACGTACAGTGAGGTTTTGAAGACAGCAACCAAAAATATAGCTGAGGGAAATAAAGATAGGAAAGGGAGAGTTCTGCTACTGACGTCCAGTCATGGACGTGATTGCAGTGATCTCCTTGATAAAAGATTGAAAAATAAATTTGATGTCCAATGTTTTTTCAAGCCAAGTGCATCAATTAATGCAGTTGTAGAGTCAGCTAGGGAACAAACTAAAGACTTTGATGAAAATGACTATCTAATTGTACTGGGTGGCTCAAATAATATAAATGAACCTAACTTGAATCATCTTCCTCAAGTAACAGAAAAAATCAAGGAAATTGTGCCACTCAGCAAAAAAACAAACTTAATAATAAGTACTATTCCTAATAGGTTTGATAGGCCAGAATTAAATGAAGCAATCAATTCGACAAACAAATCAATCCATAATACAATCAACAGCCTAAAAAATAAGAATTCTAAACAACTGGGGATTTGTTTTCTAAATGAAAGGCTGAAAAGACATAACTTCACTAATCATGGGTTGCATCTAAATCGATCTGGCAAAGTAATCTTTTGTAATAGATTGGCAGAGCTGATTGAAAGCCGTTTGCAATCCTCTGGTTTAAAAACAGTCAAAAAAACAAATAACGATTTTTTAATAAATTGGCTCAAAACAGGGAAAGGGAAATAGCTACAAATGCTAGAGATAGAGTAGCACAAGATGGTGAGGTTTTTAGTATTTATCATCAAAATATTCAGTATCTTCGCAACAAAATTGACAGATTAGAAGTATTTCTTAAACAGGAGGATCCTGACATTGTTATTTTCACAGAGCATGGCTTAAAAATAAAGGAAATAAATCAAGTTAGGATTCCAGGCTATTCACTGAGATCAGAATTTTGTAGAATAGCTCATAGAAGTGGTGGTGTATGTATATTCACTAGCAATGCTAATCATACCCAAACTTATGAACTGGATTTTGTTAAGAGATTTTCTGTTGAGATGGATTTAGAGGTGACGGGACTAAGGTTAAAATTTGATGATCGATTTGAGGTAGCAGTGTTAGGTATCTATAGGTCACCAAATGGAGACTGGCAAAAATTTTGTGAGCTGCTCCATACACTTTTGGAAATTACAACCGCTCGTTTCATAAATGTTATAGTAGTAGGAGATTTCAATACCGATTTTGCCAGGCAGGATAGAATGACAGAGGATATTAGAGATATTATTAATATGAATAATTTAGAAATTAAGGTCCACGAATATACAAGAGTAACTCGAACTTCACAGACAATTATTGATAATGTCCTCACAAATATAGAAGGTTGTAATATCAGGTTAGGTAGCTCAGATCTATCAGATCATAACTATCAAATTTTAGATGTTAAGTTGCAGGGCCAGAATCCAAGCAGAAAAAAAACTTTTGTGAAAGAAATTCAGCAATATGAGCTAGGAAATATAAATTGTTTGAAGCAGGAACTGCTTCAAGAAAATTGGAGTAGTGTTTATAACAGTTGTAACCTAAATTACAAATATAAGCAATTCATTGATACTCTAAGATTTCACATTAGTGTATGCTGTCCAATAAAAAAAGTCAAAGTGAAAAGTAAATTGAACAAAGTAGATGAATGGATAACTGAAGATATTCTTACTCAAAGAAATATTGTTAGGGAAGCTTATGAGGAATTTAAATTAGTGAGGGATGTTCCGAGTGAAGTCAAATACAAATGTCTAAAGAAAAACTATGCAAAAGAAGTGAGGAAAGCTAAGTGTAAGAAAACAGCTGAAATATTAACAACTAGTACCAATTTTAACTCTGCTGTTTGGGAGATAATTAATAGAAATAGGAGAGCAGCTCAAAAAGATACAGTTACTAATGTCCCTAGGATAATCGATGAACATGGAAATTATATGGATGATAGTATAGACATTTGTAACTTTTTCAATAAGTATTATCAACAGGTTGCATATAATCTCCAAAAGTCACTGAACACTAATACTTGTAATACAACTACATTAAATGCTGAGCCAATTGAAAAGGTATTTAAATTTCATCCATTATCAAGAGATGAGTTGTCAAGAATAATAAAAAATTTGAATAACAAAAAAACAGTAGGATTGGATGGGGTCTCAAGCAAAATTTTAAAAGAATGTGAAAATGAATTACTGGACCCTTTATTGCATCTCCTTAATACTTCACTAGAGCAGGGTATTTTCCCTGATGATCTGAAACAAGGAAAAATTTTGCCAATTTTCAAGAGCGGTGATTCTGAAAGAGTTGAAAATTATAGATCCATTAGTATTCTAAATGTAATAAGTAAAATTTTTGAAAGAGTAGTTTTAAATAGGCTATTGATGCACCTGGAAGAAATTAATTTCATATGTGATGAACAGCATGGGTTCCAGAAAGGGAAATCTACTAAGACTGCAATAGTATCCCTTGTTGATTGATTGATTGATTGATTGAGTACTTTATTTATGTAGATTACAATATATACTGGCTTATACACTTATATACAATAGCTTACAATACAGCAAAGTTATAGATGAATTTACATAATATAGACTAAGACAATAATTATTGAACTGTATATGATATGAAAAAGCAATTTGTAATATAATAACTATAGATAATAATCATATTGTTATGCATCTACATAAATTGGCGGAGCTTTGGACATATCAATGTCCATTCTTTGGGAAGAATATTAAAAATATCCTCCCCACTAACTCTCTACCAAAAGACTAAAGACTCTCTACCTTGTTGAAAGACTAATAGATATAATAGATTCAGGTGAGAAGGCAGCCGCAATATTTCTTCATTTATCCAAAGCTTTTGATTGTGTGAACCATAGAATATTATTGGAAATACTAAAAACTGTAGGTGTGAATGGTATAGAACTAAAATGGTTTGAATCATATCTCATAGGTAGAAACCAGTGTGTTGAGCTTACCAAGGTGGATGGGAATGAAATAGTAAAAATTAAATCTCAAAAACTGGAGGTCCAGGCTGGAGTACCTCAAGGCTCAATTCTGGGTCCCTTACTGTTTCTGTTGTATGTGAACCAATTACCAAAAGAGTTAAAAGATCACAGAGCTCTGTTGTTTGCTGATGACACATCGCTTATCTTTAACAATTATTTATTAGATAGTCTAGAAATAAATGCTTTTACTGGAGTACAGTCAATTGTCCAATTCTTGAAGCAAAGGCAATTAACAATAAATAGTAAGAAATGTCAATTCCTACAATTCAAAAGTAAATATAATTCAGTAGAGGATAGAGAAATAAATGTGTTTGTAGAGGAAAATGAATTAGACCAAGAAGAGAAAGTAGCATTCTTGGGAATTTTATTGGACAGGAAATTAACATCCTTACATTGAGAGGATATGTAATAAGATATCATCTGGGGTATTTGTCCTGCGGCAGCTTGCTAGGCTGAATGATAAAAAACTACTGTTAACTGCTTACCATGGACTTATACTATCTCATATTAGGTATGCTATTTTAGTATGGGGTAATTCATCTCAACAAAATATGGACAGGGTGTTTAAGATTCAAAAGAAGGCACTCAGATGTATAGAGAAAGTGAATAGGTTAGACTCTTGTAGGCCTTTATTTAAAAAGCTTGGTCTATTAACTGTGCCATCTTTGTATGTATATGAAGTTGTAATGCATGTGAAAACGAGTGGTGTGATCCAGAATTCAGATGTTCATGAGTATAATACGCGAAACAGAGCAGATTATCATATAATGGGTCACAATAGTAGGTTATTTAAACAAAAACCAGATTATATTGGTAGGAAATTTTATAACAAGCTACCTCAAATCTTGAAAAGTAATGATGATTTGAAGATTTTCAAAAAACAAATTAAAAAATATTTAGTTGATAGAGCTTTTTATAGTGTACAAGAATTCCTTTCAAACCTAAACTAGGTTGAACTACTTAGTGTTAGAATTATTATGTAATAACATGACTTGTCTTATACTCCATGACTGGAGTCTTTAGGACGTAATCTTAAAAAAAAAAAAAAAAAAAAAAAAAAAAAAAATGATACGGAGAATAGCGAACCTATTCCCACTTCCCGCATTAAACTTGAACATCGTGAAGCGACAGAGTCGAGACTTATAAATTAAGTACTCAAAAATAACCCGCTACAAGAGCCTAGTTAAATTCCCCACTTAACTGTTTGTAGTACAAACTTAAAATCCCTTACAGGTTTCAAAACCAAGGATAACTCGTTCACCACCAGTGATGCGAATTTAGGAAAAATAACCGACAAGAGAGAAAATCCCCCAGGAAGTTCTATCTTCGAGTTGTTCGGAACTCGTCTTACAATATTCTATATTAACACACCAAAATAGAATAATTCCCCTAGACATAGCTAGAACCGGGAATGTCGTAAGGAGAGGAGATTCGCGACCCGTTCACACGCTCAACCACCTCTCTCCCAGGTCTCCTTGAAGCAGTACCGGGTCGCTGAAAATTATGAGGCCGGGGGAAAAGAGATTGCCGACCAATAGGAGTCTCAGGAGACGATCACGCCACTGGTCATGTGACAGGGTATGGATCAGCTCCTCCTTATGCTCAGGGTGCAACTAGGATGACAATACTGTTAATTACTATAATAAATTAGGCCGGTAAACAATATTTCTCACCAGAAATTACAAGAAGAACAATACCAGCTCAACTCAGTAGTCGCCTATCACTTTGATGATACGGCTACTGCTGCTGCATACTAGATACAAGAACGCTCAGACTAGTAAACAAGATCTGGAAATTTCTGGTTATGATGAATCTGTTGCTGATGATTTATAGGGGATGACGGCGATGGTGATGATGTACATACACAACTACAAGTCCAACAAAATATATCTGGAAGTCGACCCTATTATTATTCTAAAATAGAATAAATTTGCTTAATTTTACACTGGATGACAGTTCTCCATCCGTCACAAAAATTCACTTTGTGACAGCATTTTGTAGTTTTTCTTCCACGTTGAAAATAATCACAGTGTTGTCTGCATTTAGTGGAGAATTCATAAAGACATTATTGCAAAGCTTAATATATCGATTCCAAATGTCTAGAATCTTGTCAATGTATATATTGGACAGAGTTGGGGACATTGGGCACCCTTGTCTTACACCTTTATTTATCTTGATTTCTCCCGTTTTCCTATTATTACCGGATGTGATAACGATATCTGTATTGGTGTATGCACCAGCAATTGCCGCAACAACATGTTTGGGATATCCTTTTACAATCATTATGTCCCACAAATTGGCTCTTGAAACGTTGTCAAATGCTTTCTGACAATCTATAAACGCCATGTAAGTTTCACAATCTTATTCCCGATTTTTCACAATAATTTGCTTCGAGGTGAATAGGAATACAGCATCAATACATGATCTTCCTCGGCGAAACCCCATTTGCTCTTTAGCTATCAGTGTTCCTGCAATAACTCTCAGGCGTCTATTCAAGATGTCAGCATATAGCTTGTATGCAGTGTTCAAGAGGCTAATTTCACGATAACTCTCTGGGCTAGATCTATCCTTTTTCTTGTAAATCGACACCACATTTAAAGTTTCCCACTCTGTAGCGATCCTGTGAGTTTTCCAGCACATATTGAACAAAGCTTAAATGCAGGAAAATACCTCCACATTTCACAAGTTCCATATTTATTTCATCCAGACCACTTGCTATACTGTTCTTTGACAGTTTAATCACTAGAAACAACTCATCAATGGTGATATTGTCAACTTGACATTCAGCACATTATACTGTTACACTGTAACCATAAATCCTTATAATGTCTCATCCATTCTGCTTCAGAGATACAATCAATTTTCACATTCTCTTTTCTTGATTTTCCCATTGACTTGAGAAGTTTATAAGCAAATTCTTATCTACCATGTACTGTCAGTCTCAGTATTCAATATGAAGACATCCCAAGCTTGTTGGGCATCCTTATTCATATCTGTTTGGTTACTAAGCCAATTCTTGTAAGATTTTTGCTTTTCATCTATTGCATCTCTGATTCCACTATTCCAAATATTCAATCCTTTCCGGCTTTGACACTTTGACACTTTACTAGTGTACCAAGTGCTTATGTGGCTGCCTGTTTGATGGCTTTCTGTAGATTTTCCCATTCCTCATCTATGGTGTCCTTCGTTGACATTCTATATAGGTAGGTGTTCAATCGATTCTGGTTCAATTGTTTAACACTCTCTTCTTTCAAAATACCAACCTTGAAAACCTTTCCTTCGGTTATTTTACTTGGATATGATGAATGGTACCATTTAGCAAACAAATCAATTCTTCCTACCAGCAAATAATGATCTGAGTGGATATCTGCACCTCTGAAAACTCTAACATCTTTTACTTGCTTTGCTTACTTGTTTTCAAAGACCAATGTAATATATGCACAAAAACAGGAGTATACTAAATCAATTGCAGTTATTGTAAAAAGTAGAATCCAACTAGATTCGAAGAACATAATATATTATGATTTTCATTATTATAATTTTGTCTAAAATTATTATTATTTTGTTGAGAATGATTAAAATTTCCTGCTCGATTATTTAGGTTATTTGGCTCATAAGTAACTGATTGAATGCAGTGCAAACGTTGTATCAATTCTTTGCAACTAGAGATAGGTGGCACAGCTAATGTCATGCGAACACAAAAAGGAAGTTTTTTAGATAATATGTGGGCCAGTGATAAGTCGGCTAGGGATTCATCCAACTGAGAATTTCTATTTATAAAAACTGTCACAAACTCAGTATAAGATTGTCCATTTCTACTATAATAAGTGCATGAAATAATCGCTGGTAGTACGTCAAACTGTTCATGCTTGCTCCAATATTGTTGTAGGAACTGGGAGAGGAAATCGTCCAGGCTCTTAACCTAGCTCCGCAGTGCAGGCTGGATGCTTGTCTGACTCTAACTAGGCGCTGAGACAGCAAATAATAGCAGCGTTGGTGGGAATATGAGCGGCCGCAGTAACATCTTCCACCCAGCAATGGTCGGCGTAGTTCCGCCTAGCAGACAGACGAAAGATCAAACCAGTCGGTTATTTGATCCCTCCAGCCAGGCTCAGCCAAGCAGCCGAGACAATAGAACAATGGAGTGGTGGTCTTATTCGCGTTCATCAGCAGTTTTCTTTCTCATTATTATTTTGATTTTTGTGTTACCTCTAATCAATAATAACAACTCCAGTCACCAGTAAAAAGTTTCCAGAAACGAAGTCTACTACCATATTAATGACTTTTCATGATGATTTTTAATTATTTAAAAACATTGTTGACATTCTGAGCCTTCAGGCTAAACTTGGGGTCGCTGAGAACGAATCTGCAATCAGAATTTCTCTATAACGAAGAATAACGAAAAACACCCTGCTGTTGATCTTCCAGCATCCATTGACAGTCATCCTGCAATGCGGCCGAAACACTTCCAAGCCAGACACCCATTTCAAATGACAACAATGCCAAGCTGTGAGAAACCATCCTGCACTGCGGCGCTAGGTTTAAGGTCTTGCATCTGGCTCTGGAAAAACATCAGCGGCTCACCGAGTGGGAGACTAGACAATGGGAAGCGCCATACTAACCAAGAGGTAGGTACCAGTTCCTGAACGGCTCTTATCTGATCTACAAACGGCCTGGGTTGCATTTTCTGAGGTTTTGAAAAAGCTGAGCGCCGCTTACTAATTCAGTCGGCGTATAATGAGTTTGGCCGGCTAGAATATTTCCTGTACCTGTCTCTATTCTGGATATCCTCTCATCATTTGTGGCCCATTTATTTTCCATAGTTTTTTTGTTCTCGTTCACTTCGTCATATAATTTAGTTAACTTTAATTGTTGTCTGCCTATAGCATTCTCTAACATGCCGTATCTCTCCCTTGATTTAATTCCTTCTTCTGTTACGTTTGCTATATATGTTTGCATATTACTTTGTTCCTTTACTATCTTTTCTATTTTATTACGGTTTCCCTCTATCTTTAATTCAATCTTACATTTATTTTCTCCCTTGTGACTCTCATGATAGTGGTACCTAGCTCCTTACCTAAAATGCCTATTTGTTTTTCAATTTCTTTGGGCACCTCATCCAACCGCTCATTCATTCGACAGGTGACTTAATCTGAACGAGTTTCTAATTCTTTTATAACTGTAGATTGCATACCTATTTCAATGTCCATCATATTTTTCATTTCTTCTTTGAATTCCGAAGACTTTTCATCAACTTTCTCATCCATCTTCTCGACACTTCCTTGGATAATTTTGATGTTTTCCTGGATGGCTTTGGTATTTTCGTTGACAGTTTTGTTATTTTCCTGGATATTTTCTATCTCTTTCATCAGCTCCGCCATGGCTTGGTTGAGCATGAGCTTAAACTTGCTGGGGAGGTCGTTCATCATATGATGGGTAACACAGCCGACTGAAGAATCTAATATACTATTGTGTTTTTCTAGATTGGTGGTGGCGGACGACGGCTGGCTGGCTACATCGGATGGCAATTGGGTGGCGGGCTTCCCTGTTCCCTCGGTGGTGCTTGGAGCGGTCTGCTAAGATGTCAGTGACAGGTTGGACACCCTCACTCCTCCATCTCCACCGGCTGGACTCTCATCTGTATGCAAGGCGTCGGCGGCATTTTCGATCCTAGTAGAAGATAATTTTTGAGGGTCAAAGTTAGTGGAGCATACACTGCCTCCTTCTCTCTCCCGTGGTGTCTCCGTGTTATTGTCCTGAGGGTTTTGATCAGTTGGGGTCATGTTTGTAGGGTTTTGGGGGTGGTTGCTAAAGTAGGAAATTTGTGAATTAACTGGGGACTGATTCATGATGACAATACTATGTAGGATACTACAAATAAGTCGCTAAGTGTACTACCAAATTTCAGGAATATTATAATGAATGTATTGACAGTGCCTATTTCAGATAAAATTGTGTGGTGTTAAGAACTTCAAGTGTCATGTACATAAAATACAGATACATAGACCATCAATGTGACTCAGGTATAGCAGCAAACAAAGAAAAATTACTATTATTATAGCTCTTAAAATTTCATGTAGGGTCTTATCTTCCTTAATATCAATAATAATATTATATTTTAAAATAGCCTTTAACCCTGGTCAGCATACAATATTTAGATTTGAAAATCAAGATCAATAATTTTATTCATTTATTTATTTATTTATAAGGTTAGCAGAAAAATACAAGAATCAGAAAAGAAAAAACAGGCTATTGCCTAAAACTTCTTCAATTTCCTAATTTAGGTTTAAATTGTCCAAATATTATAGGTTATGAGTAGGGGTAAAGTGAAAGTTCTGAAGAAAAACTGCCCTAAAACTGCCCCAAAGCTGCCCCCAAATCTACCCCAAAGCTGATTCTTGGTTCTAACCTTGCCCAATCCAATGTAATCTGAACTAACTTAACCTAGCCATACCCCTAATCTCACAAAAAATCTCAAATGAAGATCCCCATTCCCACTTTTTTGGAAAAAACTAGATCCAGCTTTTTTTATTTCTTGAATAACTAAGAGACCGTTAATTTTACAAAAAATTACAAGAATAACTTTTTCCAGTAAATCTAATCACGAATCCATTGACACCCCATTTGTCAAGATTGAACAAAAAATAAGGATCTCATGGGAAAAGTAGATCCAGCTTTTTTCGATTTCTTTAATAACTAAGAAACCATTAATTATACAAAAAATCTACAGGAATAACTTTTTCCAGTAAATCTAATAACAAATCCATCAACACCTCATTTGTCAAGATTGAACAGAAAATAAGGATCTTATGGAAAAAGTAGATCCAATTTCTTGAATAACTAAGAAACCAAGAATAATTTCTTTCAGTAAATCCATTTGTCAAGGGATCCTAACTCAACTTGTTCTGAAACTGAGCAACAAGCACACAGAATCTCTAATGATATTTTTATGTTGAGACCCTTTCTTAAGCAACACAAACCTCAGCACAACCCCCCCCCCCTGTGGGGGGATGACCCTCTGTCTTTAACCAGCTAAGTTTGAACTACTTGAAAACTCACCTCAGGTTGTATTAAACATTTATTATAAAAATAGATCATCAGTGTTGATAAATTTGGTCGATATTTGTATGATAAAGATAATAATAGTGATATTAATGTTGATATCAAAATTAAATTTGAAGAAAATGGTTGGAGATCATTCTATGGGGAGACAAGAACAATTCTACAAATTAATGATAAATCAATGGGATCATACTGAAGATAAAATATTGATACATTTGTAGAGTGTGGGAGATTAATACTTTTGATTTGAATATTGTCTAGTTTTTAACCAAATTTTTCATTTTTTTATAGAAGATTTTTTCAAATTTATAATACTCTTTTTACTGTTCCACTCAGTGGTGTATATTCAAACTCATTATCATAGAGGATTAAACAGTAGGCACTGGTTTTTTCTGAGAAATTATTTGTTGTTTCCAAATTATTTGTTGTTTCTATTGCACCAGATTTCAATAGTTCATTTTGCTCACTACAGTCTATAACAACCAATGGTGCATATTCATTAAATGTTTTATACTCAATTGATGTACTGCTGTTATAAGGATAGTATTCATTTTGGAATTCAGAGAACATGTGATACAATAAATGTTTATTACCAGCAATATTTTCATAGGGGAATGATTGAGCATTTAAATGGAGATTAACATTGTTCAGATTACAGAAATCAAAATGTGACCTGTTAGCAGTTATAACATTTTTCCTATTCTTTTGAAATCCAGGAATAATGAATCTAGGTTTTAATATGTTTGAAGTTGTCTTAATTGTCCATTGAAGATTAGTAGTTTCAGGTAATTGTGGAAATTCATGCAATTCCCATGACCTGAATGGAATAGTAATTGGTATATCACTATGTGTTAAACTCAGCAGATCAAGACGAACAGTGTCAGAAGCATGTATGTAGGGTACTTTCCATTGTAGTTTTGTAATATCAATTTTCACCGATTTTGCTGTCTCTGATTCAATACAATTCAAGTCTGATGATGATCTTAATAGAACAATTTCCTGACGAACATTCAATAGAACTTTTCTATAGTCTTCCATTACACCTAACCACATATCCAAAGGAATGCAAAAGCAGAATTTATCTGAACTTTTCCATCCAGTCAACATCCAATCAACTAAGAATTTATAGTTTGTTTCATGTTTTTAAGAAACTTTTATTATTAATCCATCCAAATTTAAACAAATTCAAACTTTCATGTGTTTTAACGACTAAGAATCTCTTGTTGATAAATGACCAAAGACTAGCCTAAGACTAGACTATTAAGATTATTTTTTTGGTTGAATAAAAAGCCCAGAATTAATTAAGAAGGAGAAGTTGAATGTACAAATCATGATGTAATAGTTGCAAAGGACAAGTTTATGTTTTACAAGCCTGAGAACTATTGTGTCATTAGGTTGGCAATGTTTTCGCATCAACATTTAAAAAGCTTTAGCAGTGTAGCACCACAAAGAACCGCTCATAGCTGAGGGCGGAGGGATTGTTTGAAAGATGTTTTCATGTTTGTTTGTTGAGGAGGAGATTAGTTGTATTTGAGTATTGTATGCAGTAGGAGGTTAGCCGATGTATGGCACATATATTTAAATTGAATTTTATTTGTTATTATGCATATTGTTTAGTTTTTTAGAAGACACATAACTCACTACTTTTTTCAACAGGCTTTGTAACATGTATGATTCCTGATCCAAAACCACTAGGATCATAAAAACTATATTATATTCCCAAATTATAGTTTTGTATCAGAAATCAGAGGGTGAATTATTTGACGATGTGTTTTGACACCATAAAACAATTTTGAAGAAACCAACTAATCTTTAATAGAATTGTGAAACTGAAAGAACAGATAGCCTAGTCGAGGTTACACTCTAATAAAATCGAATCTTCATTGTGATAAGGAGCAGTCATACTATCTATAAAGCGATAAGAGAACCATGAAAATTATAATTATGCAATAAATAGAATTCTTTGGCAGAAATAAAATCATAAAGCAACTTAGTTTATTATTGGCAGATTATAAAAAAATTACTTGTACAATTTGAGGTTAGAATCCTTTGTTTTGATTTATTAGGTCACTCAGTCTTAGATCAGTCGACAATTTATTGATTTATTATGCAAGCAAATCAGCTGATTGATCACTCGACTATTATGAATTAAATTATATTCAACCTGGAGTTTCACATATCAGTATCGATGGATGAATATATATATTTTTATAGCTCACAATATTGTGAATGCTAACAACTCCTGTGATAATTAATGAGGTTGTGCCGGGCACTCTTTTTAATTCAGGCCTTTTCCCAAGTTATAATAGTAAATTTAATACGCAATAGACTAGAGCCATTATTGTGAGTTAGCGAAAAAAATTATTTTCTCTCTCTATTATGAACGGCCATGACTTCGAGTTTCCCATGATAGATATTTAAAAATTGTGGCTCCGAGTCGTCGAGGAATGTAGATTATGGAATTATCTCTAAAACTTAGCCTTCTTGTCGCGACATAAAATGCGATAAGTTGGAAAACAGCAAGCATTGAAATTATAACAAACTACCGATTTTGCAGTTACTATTTGGTCCAAAGGCTGTAGAAGCCACGCGACAATTGGTCAAATTGATTCCATTCGCCCAATAGGAGACCTGTTTCTAAATACAGTAGTGGGGATTCCCCAGCCGCCAGACCAGATTACGTTTCGGAGGACACTTTGCTAGGAGCACTACGAGAGTAAAGATGTAGTCACTATGTTTTGCCCTTTTTGGGCAGGTTTATAAGTTTATTTCATTAGTTAATGTAGGAGCTAGTTTGATTTTTTATTAAAGTTTAAATTTTCTAGTAGTGCCATGTCCTGAAAGGTTTAATTGTGTTTCTTCTTCATGTACGAATAATTGTTTCTTCAAATAACCGCTAAGGTACGTAAACTAAGGTTAAAATATAATTTAGGGAAATTAATTAATTGAAACTTCAATCAAAAGATTTTATCAACAAAGCCTGTTATTTTTCAAGTTAATAATATTGATTGAGAATAATCCTTTTGATTTTATTAGTGATGGAAGATACTTATAATTTTTTTCTACAGAAGTATAGAAAGTTTTCAGTTACGTTACATTTGAGTTATTGTTCCTGGAGATATATTATCGTAGAGTATTGCTGAAAGTCAGGAAGATAGCCTTTAAATTGAAATGAAACTTTTAAGAATTGTTCATATTGAGTTTATGACATTTTTTAATTTATATTTTTCAGACTCTGTTTTCTTATGTCATTAAGGCTTTTGAATGATTTAGTAAATTTTTTATGATAGAAATCTTAATAGATGAAGAAGAAAGTTTTTCTTCTCCAGGAAATTAATATTAATGAATGTTCAGATTTTAATACAATTTAAATTATTTTCTATGTGTCTACTAATTTTATTTAATTAAAGGTAAAAAAATTCCACAAGATGAATCTTATAAGGCAAACATTATCTTTCCTTAAAGTGAAATTTTCAATATTTTTTTCTTTTATTGTGTTATAAAGTGTCTTGTTTTATTAGGTGATAAATTCATAATTTCAGTTGATACTAGTTTTTGGACTTGTATTTGTAGGTAAATCAAATCATAAACTCTGGAATGTTCATTTTTAATTAAGGTTCTGAGCAGTTTTGGGCGAATGCCCGTTATTTACACTTGGATTGCGTCCTAAAGTTCATAAATAATAAATAAAATAAATGTTGGCTAGCGCACAAGTTTCCAACAATACTAGCCGAGCTACTATATGAAAAATTATATTTGATTTTGCAAACTAAACGAAAAATATCATAAAAGTTAACATCATAATTAATGAAGTATTCATTTTTCTAAAAGCATTATATTAATTTATTACGAGTGTTTTCATAAAGTTGCATTGTAGATTAATGACACTCTGGCAAGTAAATTTGTTTTAAATCTGTTAAATTTTGAGAAGGAAATCAGAACGTCAAGATAAAATCTAAATTAAATAACAGAATAAACTCCTGTTTTAGCTTTTGATGAATTGTAGGAAGAGTTAGAAATTAATGCTGTAATACATTTATTTACAGCGGTTCATGTGTGTCCCCAAACCAACTTCTTGTACTACCACCCCTTGGGTTCCGCAACTTTATGTAAAACCGCTTCAAGACACCCGTTCAGACGACAGGTTTAGGGACATAAGAGGACGTCGCCGTCAAGCCAAATTCAACCGGTAAAACTTCACCGCCAAAAACAAGGTACTGTAACCCCGACGAAAGCAACGTACAGACCAACGAAAGTGCAGTGTAGTGAAACAAAGGTTCATTCGAGAATGTCAATCAAAAGTGGGGATTCAAAATTATTATGAAATGGGTTATATGGGTTACTATCGACGAAACTTGGGTTCAACGGGCTTTTCTTTCTAGAGTAATTTTATGTTGAAGTTAATTATTTGTTATTTGATGACTGATATTGTTTGGTTTTGTGACGTATTGCTATCTAAACGGGGATAGTAATGCGCCCCCGAATCAGATGATGAATGTCAGCAAAGTAACATGAAATTGTTGTTTCTGTTGTTCGATTTTAGTTGCCAATGTTTATTGAAACTGTTTGTATTTTTCAATTATTTCAAATTGTAGTGATTTTCTATAGTATAAAACCTATTAAATCAGGCATGGCAAGATTAATTGAAGTTTCCTTGACTCTAGCCCGTTCACCTGCATGAATTAGGTATAGACTCAGGTATTTTCTAGATGTGTCGGCCTATTTCTAAATTCTAAATTTTATTCAAAATTATCTTCTTAGGCACACAACTGCGCCACTCTGCTGTCTAGAGATATTTAAATCTCTGGAATTCAAAATTTTCTAAAAAATTAAATTTTTCATAACTTACTCTAATCATACTAGATCAATTTTTCTGAGTCTATACTTAATAATTCATTCTGTGAACGTGTTAACTGTCAATATTTTGGGTTTGGAGTTGAATGAATAATTTATTGTTGCTACTCCAATTTTTCTGAAGTTTAAATAATTGTAGATGAAACAGGAAAGTTATTCAGTTATGTTAAACCATTAAAATGATAATCTTTTGAAGTGCTTGAAGATAAAGTCAGGAAACTTAAGTTGAAAGTATTCTAAAACTTTATATTGAAATTGATTGACAAATTAAATGTTTAATGGTAGAATAAAAATTAGTAGAAGAAACTAGCATAGGTGAAAACAACTGATTCTAAGTACTGAATAAAATTTTTGTATTCTGTAATTCCGTGAATGATGATAGAAATTATTGTAATGTCAACGTACGTATTCTGGTCTCACGTCTGGTAGTTGAATATCATTATAGTAGTAGTGAAAGGGAATATTGAGATTTCAAATGTCAACCCAAGTAAATTAGGAAAATTTGGAAATTATTATGGGAGAATGTTTAGGGAAAATAGGGAAAACTTTTGAAAAGTTTAGGTAGATCGAAGGTAATGAGAGAATAAATAGGAAACTGTTTTATTAGTTATTGTTGATATGTAGTTTTAAAAGGTTGATGAGTAGTTTTGGCCTTGAGATGTTTAAACTAAATAATTAGATATTGTAGATTAAAGTTGAAACAATGATCAAATCCTTGGGAATTTGTATAAAAATAAGTTGATTGAGATGAGGTTGTTAAGTCCCTTTATCAGTAATGTTTATTCTCGAAAAGGTGAATCAGTTTTATTATTGGAAATATTTTTTTTTAGGTGTGATTTTTGCGGTAGGCATGCGTAGTGATAGTGTAAAGATCCGTTGTGTTGGTGACGTTTCCTGTAGGCTGTGGGGAATTTTTTTTGTTTAGTTGAGACTCAAGATTTAGAGGAGGACACGGGGATGTCCTGCCTATGTGTGTTGTTGTTGAATTTAGGTGATCGGCGCGAGTGTAGGTCCGTGTCCAGAGAGAACGGAGCACTGCCCGAAAGTTGTCCATGTAACAAATCAAGGAATCTAGCTGTGACTAACCTTGCAAATTTGTACGGTGGAATTGTATAATTTTAGCGAAAGGCACCGAAGATGGTGTGAGCTAAGATTTAATTGTATCTAGTAAACGGTCTGGTTCATTCGAGAGTTATGGGGCTCGTCAGTAGAATAACGTAAACCGAAATCTAGAATATTTAGTGAGTCTTCGTAGTGATTGTAAGGAAAGCAATCAGAATAAGGCAGTTTAGGGAAGCCCAGTCAAAAGGTTCGTTAATGCTTGGTAGGAAAGTCAGCCGCAAAAACACAAGTAAAAATTGGTAAAAAAAAGGAGTATTATTGAGTTTAAAGTTGCTTAGAAATTTGGTATGGTAACGAAAATTGAAGGTTTTAGACAATGAATATTTAAAGTTATTAGTTAAGGTATACAAATAAAATAACAGAGAAACTTTTTCGAGTATCTAGGTAATGTTAAAATGGTTATCAGTGAAAGTAGAAATAAATATTGGAACACTAATGAACGGGTTAAATTAAAATAAAATTAACAGTGAAATTCTTCTAGTTGAATTTGAAATGAAAAGGGAAAATCTCTTGAGTTAAGCATGAGTTTAAATTATTCTGTAGTTGAGAGTTGAAAGGTGGATTAAAAATTTAAATGGGGATATAAGGTAGAAATATGTAGGAAAATTCGTGTCAAAAAAGAAATAGAATTTTTGTTGGGAAAATTAAATTGAGGTAATTAACAGTAGTAGGGCCCTTTAGAGATAAGTAGTCAAAAAGAATTAATAAATAAAAAAAAAAATAGGAAAATCTTTAATGAAATGATCAATTTTTTTAATGATGAATAGTAAAATTGCAATCAAGTTTTCCATGTGAATAAGTTGAGATATTTTGAGATCTAGTAGAGTAATTGAAACTAGTTGGATATGAAGTTTATAGTTGAGGAATAATTATGTGAGGCTCCAGTAAGGTTGAAAATGTCAGTGAACTTGAGAATCAGTAATAGTGTATTAGTAGCCTATTAATGTGTTAATGTGTTGGTAAATTCAATAATGTTGGTAATCAGAAGGCAAGCAGTAGCAGTCCATCAATGCTAAGTTAGAGCTGAACTTTAAAATTATTGAATCATGCCTTGAGAATTATTCTTCCAGTGTTTAGAGAAAATGTCACGTACTTTGAGTTTGAAAGAATTAATAACCATGATCGCTGTCGAGTCAATTTATCTAGTTGAAGTTGTAGGCAGTGAGAAAATGACAATACTCTAGTGAGAAGCGAAATACAGAATTATTATTGTAGAATAATAGCCTGGCACTCGATCATAGTTTTGTTTTGACTAGCGTTCTGTCGTAGAGGTTTCCTACTAGAATATTATAATGAAAAGTGTTTTTCTCATGATTGTGGAATGCAAAATCGCGCTTGTGTCATATAGCTCTCGCGTTGATCTAATAATGCAATTTGAATCATTGTTATCTTTGAATCGTAGTCGATGTAGAATAGTATTGCCTATTGAATTGCTTTATATTGTTAAAAATATATTGCACTCTCAACTCTATAGTAATGATAGTTAGATTTCAATACATTCAGCTGAGTGAAAAAGTTTCATCCTTTACTATTATGATCAAACGTACTTCATATTTTACAACAGCAGAGTAACATAGAACCAATTAAAACTATGATGTCTTTTAAACGTTTTCCCTTGTTAGAGTTTGCCAAGAAAATAACCAGGGACTCAATAAAGTGATTGAAGTATTCAAGATTATTATACTCGGTCCGTCTTTAGTACCTACTTAAAAGGTGGACACGTCCATATTGTTTTGTCCTGACTCTTGCCACAGTTTTAAAGACTCTTGCCACAAATCTCAATTAGTTATACATTTTGCTGAATTTCGGAATGATTAAAGAGATTTCTTTTGAAGAGGGCCCGCTTCAAATTGGATCATACTATCAATCCAGAAATTCGACTCTCCAAATCATACAGAATGCCTCTATGGTAACATATCCTGATTAGATTTCTTTTTGCGTGTTTCACACCGGAAGGAAGGGGAGTGTGCCGGGCACTCTTTTTAATTCAGGCCTTTTCCCAAGTTATAATAGTAAATTTAATACGCAATAGACTAGAGCCATTATTGTGAGTTAGCGAAAAAAATTATTTTCTCTCTCTATTATGAACGGCCATGACTTCGAGTTTCCCATGATAGATATTTAAAAATTGTGGCTCCGAGTCGTCGAGGAATGTAGATTATGGAATTATCTCTAAAACTTAGCCTTCTTGTCGCGACATAAAATGCGATAAGTTGGAAAACAGCAAGCATTGAAATTATAACAAACTACCGATTTTGCAGTTACTATTTGGTCCAAAGGCTGTAGAAGCCACGCGACGATTGGTCAAATTGATTCCATTCGCCCAATAGGAGACCTGTTTCTAAATACAGTAGTGGGGATTCCCCAGCCGCCAGACCAGATTACGTTCCGGAGGACACTTTGCTAGGAGCACTACGAGAGTAAAGATGTAGTCACTATGTTTCGCCCTTTTTGGGCAGGTTTATAAGTTTATTTCAGTAGTTAATGTAGGAGCTAGTTTTATTTTTTATTAATGTTTAAATTTACTAGTAGTGCCATGTCCTGAAAGGTTTAATTGTGTTTCTTCATCATGTACGAATAATTGTTTCTTCAAATAACCGCTAAGGTACGTAAACTAAGGTTAAAATATAATTTAGGGAAATTAATTAATTGAAACTTCAATCAAAAGATTTTATCAACAAAGCCTGTTATTTTTCAAGTTAATAATATTGATTGAGAATAATCCTTTTGATTTTATTAGTGATGGAAGATACTTATAATTTTTTTCTACAGAAGTATAGAAAGTTTTCAGTTACGTTACATTTGAGTTATTGTTCCTGGAGATATATTATCGTAGAGTATTGCTGAAAGTCAGGAAGATAGCCTTTAAATTGAAATGAAACTTTTAAGAATTGTTCATATTGAGTTTATGACATTTTTTAATTTATATTTTTCAGACTCTGTTTTCTTATGTCATTAAGGCTTTTGAATGATTTAGTAAATTTTTTATGATAGAAATCTTAATAGATGAAGAAGAAAGTTTTTCTTCTCCAGGAAATTAATATTAATGAATGTTCAAATTTTAATACAATTTAAATTATTTTCTATGTGTCTACTAATTTTATTTAATTAAAGGTGAATCTTATAAGGCAAACATTATCTTTCCTTAAAGTGAAATTTTCAATATTTTTTTCTTTTATTGTGTTATAAAGTGTCTTGTTTTATTAGGTGATAAATTCATAATTTCAGTTGATACTAGTTTTTGGACTTGTATTTGTAGGTAAATCAAATCATAAACTCTGGAATGTTCATTTTTAATTAAGGTTCTGAGCAGTTTTGGGCGAATGCCCGTTATTTACACTTGGATTGCGTCCTAAAGTTCATAAATAATAAATAAAATAAATGTTGGCTAGCGCACAAGTTTCCAACAATACTAGCCGAGCTACTATATGAAAAATTATATTTGATTTTGCAAACTAAACGAAAAATATCATAAAAGTTAACATCATAATTAATGAAGTATTCATTTTTCTAAAAGCATTATATTAATTTATTACGAGTGTTTTCATAAAGTTGCATTGTAGATTAATGACACTCTGGCAAGTAAATTTGTTTTAAATCTGTTAAATTTTGAGAAGGAAATCAGAACGTCAAGATAAAATCTAAATTAAATAACAGAATAAACTCCTGTTTTAGCTTTTGATGAATTGTAGGAAGAGTTAGAAATTAATGCTGTAATACATTTATTTACAGCGGTTCATGTGTGTCCCCAAACCAACTTCTTGTACTACCACCCCTTTGGTTCCGCAACTTTATGTAAAACCGCTTCAAGACACCCGTTCAGACGACAGGTCTAGGGACGTAAGAGGACGTCGCCGTCAAGCCAAATTCAACCGGTAAAACTTCACCGCCAAAAACAAGGTACTGTAACCCCGACGAAAGCAACGTACAGACCAACGAAAGTGCAGTGTAGTGAAACAAAGGTTCATTCGAGAATGTCAATCAAAAGTGGGGATTCAAAATTATTATGAAATGGGTTATATGGGTTACTATCGACGAAACTTGGGTTCAACGGGCTTTTCTTTCTAGAGTAATTTTATGTTGAAGTTAATTATTTGTTATTTGATGACTGATATTGTTTGGTTTTGTGACGTATTGCTATCTAAACGGGGATAGTAATGCGCCCCCGAATCAGATGATGAATGTCAGCAAAGTAACATGAAATTGTTGTTTCTGTTGTTCGATTTTAGTTGCCAATGTTTATTGAAACTGTTTGTATTTTTCAATTATTTCAAATTGTAGTGATTTTCTATAGTATAAACCTATTAAATCAGGCATGGCAAGATTAATTGAAGTTTCCTTGACTCTAGCCCGTTCACCTGCATGAATTAGGTATAGACTCAGGTATTTTCTAGATGTGTCGGCCTATTTCTAAATTCTAAATTTTATTCAAAATTATCTTCTTAGGCACAAGGTATTAAAGAATTTGTTTTCTACAGCTTATTCTGCAGCCTACATATTTACAGTGAATAATTCAATATTGATCTTAGAGTCAGAGCAAAATCTTAGATTCAGAGCACTTATTATTTATCATCCTTTGATTATAGTCATATTATTAAGCCAGCAAAATTTTACTGATACTTATAATAATAAGTCTACAATATATCATATCATTTATCAACCAGAGAACTTCAAGAACTGGAATTGTAAGTCTCAAGGACTTTCGGAAGGATAAATTAGTGCATACCTGTATTCATGACATAATTGAATCTAAATTAAATAACAGAATAAACTCCTGTTTTAGCTTTTGATGAATTGTAGGAAGAGTTAGAAATTAATGCTGTAATACATTTATTTACAGCGGTTCATGTGTGTCCCCAAACCAACTTCTTGTACTACCACCCCTTGGGTTCCGCAACTTTATGTAAAACCGCTTCAAGACACCCGTTCAGACGACAGGTTTAGGGACATAAGAGGACGTCGCCGTCAAGCCAAATTCAACCGGTAAAACTTCACCGCCAAAAACAAGGTACTGTAACCCCGACGAAAGCAACGTACAGACCAACGAAAGTGCAGTGTAGTGAAACAAAGGTTCATTCGAGAATGTCAATCAAAAGTGGGGATTCAAAATTATTATGAAATGGGTTATATGGGTTACTATCGACGAAACTTGGGTTCAACGGGCTTTTCTTTCTAGAGTAATTTTATGTTGAAGTTAATTATTTGTTATTTGATGACTGATATTGTTCGGTTTTGTGACGTATTGCTATCTAAACGGGGATAGTAATGCGCCCCCGAATCAGATGATGAATGTCAGCAAAGTAACATGAAATTGTTGTTTCTGTTGTTCGATTTTAGTTGCCAATGTTTATTGAAACTGTTTGTATTTTTCAATTATTTCAAATTGTAGTGATTTTCTATAGTATAAACCTATTAAATCAGGCATGGCAAGATTAATTGAAGTTTCCTTGACTCTAGCCCGTTCACCTGCATGAATTAGGTATAGACTCAGGTATTTTCTAGATGTGTCGGCCTATTTCTAAATTCTAAATTTTATTCAAAATTATCTTCTTAGGCACAAGGTATTAAAGAATTTGTTTTCTACAGCTTATTCTGCAGCCTACATATTTACAGTGAATATTCAATATTGATCTTAGAGTCAGAGCAAAATCTTAGATTCAGAGCACTTATTATTTATCATCCTTTGATTATAGTCATATTATTAAGCCAGCAAAATTTTACTGATACTTATAATAATAAGTCTACAATATA
>NC_052507.1:49701951-49722879 GCF_014356525.2 Nilaparvata lugens
AAACATTATTGTTAGAGTAGATTATAACAATTTTATACCTTTTAATTTTTGATTAGTGCAGTCATAATGTACCCTGCAGCTCTACTACACAATGTTGTCATAATACTTTGATACATCTTCGTGAATCAGGTGTTTGTGCAATAAACTACAGAAGGATGTCTTCTGCCTACATCCTCTTATATTAACAGGGAGCTTGTTAAAAAATGTTGGTGCCAGGTAAGAGAAGAATTTTTTAAAAATAGATAGGTTTGGTTTAGGGACTTGCACATCTAGCTCAGCTAATTCAGCATTATGAGATATATATATATATAAATAAATCTTATCTATAAAAGGCTAAGCCCCGACAGACTGAAATCACACCACAGCCCAAACTACTGAGCCTACAAACTTGAAATTTTGCACAATTGTTCATGATAGCCTCAAAACATTCACTAAGAAAGGATTTTCAGGAATTTGCCCCCCTGAGGGAGCTGGGGCCCCCAAAAAATTTTGTACTTTTCAACCGCTCATTGCACAGCAAAGTCATGAGGAACTTTTTTGTTCAGCTACGAAAAAAATTAGATCTATGCAGAAAAAATCCGACCAGGAGCAGAGAGGGATCCAGGAGAGGGCATTTTTTGAAAATTTTCATGTAAAATCACACTACAGCTCAAACTAATTGGCCTACAGACTTAAAACTCTGCACAAATATTCTTCAAACATGCTAGACGCGCACTAAGAACGGAATTTGAGATATTTTGCCTCTAAGGGTTTCAAAGGATGAAAAAGGATCCTATTTAGTAAGGTTATGAACATGGTAAGGTGAATTCCATATGGAACTGAGATAATTGACACATATATTCTAACATAATGTTGTAATCATTGGAAAGCTTAAAATAATTTTATCAATCAGCTGATCGAATTTAATTTTCTTTGGATCGAAAGCGCTAGCTTGCCACGTGTTTGTTCCATTGTTACATTCCGATTAGAACAGAGCACAGAGATTTTCTTTGGTTAGGAGTTTGTTCATAATTCTTTTTTCAAATTCAAATTTTATTGGAAACAAAGATCACATTGAAAAATTTCTTAATAGACAACAAGATTACAAAAATGAGATGTCAAACATAAACCTAAATTTATTTGTAGCACGGCCAGAAAAAGACAAACTTGAGTACGGTACTAGCCGTGAGTTCATTCAATGTAAATTATATTTTTGTGTTAATATTTTGTGAACAAAAAGTACGAGTTGATGAGTAATTTCTTATATTTGATCTAAATGGTTATTCATATTGTAGTAGTCGGGGAAACTTCAATCAAAGTTTTTTATTTTGTAGCTAATAAATTTCATACGTATTGATTGTCCATAGGTAATGTATTCAGTGTCCATAATGGAAGTGATTGAACTACTCAAAATTAATGGCTTAATGGTCCTTCATAGAATTTATAGTATTCCTGGTGATTCAGACTGTCTTTTTTCAGCGTTGACTATTAATAATAAAGCTTTATTTACAACTAGCTTACATGGTGAACTTCTTACCGCCAAAAAGTCAATGTATACTATGTCACACTTTACGTTATTTGGTGAATCATGAAATGTATCTGACAATCAATATTTCCATTTACATCTGAATACGAACTTCCTATGTGCTTAGTCATGCAGCATCCATTATTCCCAAAACATATTCTTCTCAATCAATTGGTAGAAATATCTATCAGTAAAGTGTTCAATTAAAAAAAAGATATAGGTTAAATCAGTGTTTCAAAGATGAATTCAATGTTTTCATAGTTGTTGATTGTCAATAGATGGTCCAGGAAGTATGCGATGTACAATGAATCAAACAGAATTACATATTCTTTCCATCTTCCATTTTAGGATGAATATAAGCTAAGCTAAATTTAAAAAAAAAATTTAAATTATTCTGCCATTTATGAATGAAATATGAACAACTCTCTTCCATGAGGTGAATAATTTTTTTCCAACATTTTCCAGTTACTCATTGATAGGGGAGTGATAATTATTTGTATAGGTCTTCTAAGGAACCATTATCTACAGCTGGTATCAATCAACTACACTTTAACTACAAAATACCGTTGTAATACCAGTAGTATAAATTGTAATATCCGTTGTAATATCCAACTTGTGTAAATTGTAAAAAGAATAATAAGCCAGCTAATCATAAAGCCAATGACGCAAAATGCCCATGTTATAGAAGAGCACTGCAACAAGTTATTGATAGAACAAACTATGGGATTGCTTAAAAAATGAGAAATAGGATATTGAAAAAAGAAACTCTGATTAAGCCTAGCATCAATAGAAGAGAGCCGTCGACTATTGAAAAATCTCTAAAAAAGATAAGTAAGTTACATGTAAATAAACAAACGTCAAAAAGTAGAGTATCATTAATTCAGAATTACGGTGAATATTCCGATATTAATTTAGCGTTTGCTTACGTAGGAGAAAATAAGATTCGAGTCTCAGATGGATTCTCGCACGTACTAAAGTCAAAATCGCTGACGCTAGAGGAGTGGTGTAGCCTTGAGCCAATTAGTCTACAAAACAAATGCTCGGCGATCTTACTGAAAACAATCAACACGCCTGACAGTAAACAATTAATTCGGAATTACTTGTTGCCAGTAAATGATTATAATGCTCTAGTAGAAATTAAAAAAGTGCTATTGGAAATAAATGAATGGGCATCAATGAATTATCCACTTGTCGTAGGCATAGATGAATTCAGCCAGCTAGCAGAATTATCCTCAATTGATTTACTCAGTTTTATCTTATCAACTAATCATTTGAAATATATATTTTATCATAGGGGCACTAACAGCATGAATTTTCTCAATATTCCAGAATCAGATCGGCCAGAAGAAAAAGTATGCCCAAGAGGTTATCTACCAGAAGATAGCAAGCACCATAACTTTCTAAATTGCATGATTGAATTGAAAAATCTTTTACAGCAATATGATAAAATAAACGCAGATATTTTCAAAGAAGCTCTTTTAACACTTCGAACCGAAAATCTTCATGCTTCATCGTCGGTCTTCAGAGGAATTGAATTGAGGAGTATGAATGTTTACGATAATGAATTGAAAATGTTCCTTCTACCAACTACTTCAAAATATAGAATGGGATTCAGTATGGAGGAAGGCGGACTTACGTATCATTTGACAACAGTTCTCGCAGATTTAGAACCAATGAAAAATATATTATGGTTAGTCGAGACACTCAAGTGATGCTTAATGAGGAACTGTTGGATGCTGTTTCGAAAATTGATATATCTCGATGCAAGATACCAAGAATCAGATGGATTGATGGAGTTCCAGGGAGCGGAAAAACACATCTAATTGTTGATAAACATCGACCAATGGAAGACCTCATACTAACTCAAACAAGAGCAACAATCAAAGGAATAAGATCAACTATACAGGAGAAACACGGAAATGAATTCAACTCAATCATCAATTCAAATTACAGAACCGTGACGTCGTTTCTAATTAATGGCTGCCACAAAAAATATAAGCGCGTATTCATCGATGAAGCTGTCCTCATGCACGCCGGCTTCGTGGGATTCGTCTCTGAGCTGACAGGCGCAGACGAGATAGTACTGGTTGGAGACTCAAAACAAATAACTTACATCGAGAGAAGTGGTTTACCAGCAGTCTGGAAAAATATTTCTGTTTTCGCGGATCCGGATTCCTACCAATCAGTAATCAACAGGTGTCCAGTGGATGTGTGCTGTCTGTTGTCTAACTACTACAATGATATCTGCACTACAAATAAAATTATTCGATCAATTAAACCAACAATAACTAACGGAGAACCTCACAACCTACAACCACAAACTTTAATCCTCACATTCACGCAATCAGAAAAACAAATGGTACTGGAAGCTGTTAAAAACAAGGCTCCCGCTGGCTCATTAACAATACTAACTATACATGAAGCTCGGGATTTAACGTTTAGAGATGTTATCCTAGTGAGGAAAAATACTAAACCACTCAAGATTTACAATAGCATTCAGCACATAATAGTAGCACTTAGTAGGCATACCAACTCATTCAGATATTTAACAGTTGGAGAGCAAGATCTCATGTTGTCATTAACTCAAAAAATACAATCAGTTGAGGACAAGGATATCTACAATTGGCACACAAATAATTATAAACACAAAAACAAAAATGGCTGATTTGATGGAGGATTTGGCAGAAAGAGAATTTAACTTCATCGGAACAGTGGAAACAGACTGAAATTTCTATGTACCAGTCCTCTAGGCAACAAAGAATTCAAAGTTTATATTTTAGTATATTTCCAAGCTTCAAAATGACATCTGGTTGACATCTATATTAACCATAGTAGAAGTTGTTGGAATTAGATAAATCTTTCGGATATTGTAGTATGATTATTTTGGAGCTTCCACATGGCTGAACTGATGCGATATCCACGACATTATTAGAATTACGGACAATTTCTTAAAAATCGGCATATTTTTGCCGCCATTTTTCGAATCTTCATAGGCGGAAAAAAACTTTAAAATATTCAACCGTGATTTATATATTAATTTCTTGAAATGTTATATCCAATTGAGCTGCAAAAGTATTTTGAAATTAGATCATTAGAAAATTGGATGAGTGAATATAATAAAATTGAAATCTATCTGCATATTCATCAAGATCAGTGGCTACCAGAAAGTGGTCCGCAAGGAGCCCAAGGAAAGAAAAATTGATGTTTACGCTATGAGTGTTATTTGAATTAACTTTATCAGTCTTTTTTTTAAGTATAGGCCTAACCAACTTCCCTTCGAAAATGTTATACCAAACTCATCGGAAGTTCAAAATTTGTTTTCAATCGGTGAAAGAAGAGATAAGTACCAAATTTCCAACGCAATAAGATTGGACTATACAGTTTGTTTGAAATCTTAATGGCGGATTTGTACCACGTGATTGAGCTAGTCAATCAAATGCGTGACAGTCGATGGCCATACTGTGGGTAATATAGTTACTGCAATTCAGACTAAAGGAGATCAGTAACTAATTGATTCAAAGTAAAACTGTTCTAGAAAGTGTGGTAATAAGAATTAAATATTGTTATTATAATGAGACAGTGCTTGTTAATTGGTCATACTGTGAGACTTGAGGATGAAATGATCAAAAACAAGTTGAGAACCAGCTTGGAAAACAAACGTAAGATAACAATGAAAAAAACCAGAAGAAAAAACAAGCTATTGTAATTCCTGGTGAACATTATGAGTGATGGAAAATGTTCATAGCGAAGAAACAAAGAGGAGTCAAAAGGTCCTGATTGTAAATCCAATAATTAAGTACCTATAATTAAGGAAATCACATTCTCATTATCAGAAGATTCTTGGATTTTTGTATTATAGTATGTTAGTTGAAATATTTAGTTCAGCTACAATGATTGTATTATTGTATAATGCCACAAAGTTGAAGAATACTGTACTTCTTCTTTTGTGGTAATGCTAAAAATAAATTAACAACAATATTTCTAAATCGTGATTAAGAAGAAACAATCAAATAAACTCTACTTAGAATACTTTTCAATGTTTTGATTGTAAGATTCTTGGAAAATTTATTTCCATACCGCAGTGAAAATGCTGGGTGTAATTCATCTAAGAAACACCTACCCGTACTACTTAATAATAATTATTTCAAGTATCTCCACTCAGTTCATTGCATTAATTGACTTTACAAGAAAGTAAGTTATAATTAAATAATTAAATAAAAAAACACCTGCTCAGAGAATAACAACTTTCATTATTTTTATAGGTTCATATTCATGTATCTGAATTGTGCAGTGTAGTTAATTTAGCTCTCTCTCTCTCACTCCCTCTATCTCTCTCACTCACTTTTGGTAGAGAGTTAGTGGGGAGGATATTTTTAATATTCTTCCCAAAGAATGGACATTGATATGTCCAAAGCTCCGCCAATTTATGTAGATGCATAACAATATGATATATCTATAGTAATTATATTACAAATTGCTTTTTCATATAATATACAGTTCAATAGTTATTTTCTTAGTCTATATTATGTAAATTCATCTATAACTTTGCTGTATTGTAAGCTATTGTATACAAGTGTATAAGCCAGTATATATTGTAATCTACATAAATAAAGTACTCAATCAATCAATCAATCAATCACTCTCTCTCTCACTCGCGCTCTCTCTCTCTCTCTCTCTCTCTCTCTCTCTCTCTCTCTCTCTCTCTCTCTCTCTCGATGTAAACAACATCGATGTAAACTCACTTAACAAAATTAATGTTGATGGTGCCGAAATAGCTTACTGTGATTCAGTTAAAAACCTTGGAAATTATGAACGAAAATCTTGACTGGTCTGATCAAATTAATAAGACTTGTAAATTTGTATTCTCTGCCATGCATTCATTGAAGAGGATGCAAGATATTCTTCCCAGAAGAATTAGATTGCTACTAGTCAAATCGCTCATATTCCCACATCTTATATATTGTTATCCTGTGCACAATGATATACAAGTAACCTTAAACGATAAACTTCAGCGATATCAAAACTATTGCCTCAAGTTTGTTTACTCTCTCCAACGCCATGAACGAATCACTCAAGCCCATATTGATAGTTCAACTTTCAAGTTACCTGATCAGAGAATGCTTCGAATAATCAAGCTTGTTAGGGACATTTTGAAATATGGTAAACCAATCTATTCAAAAACGATTTAAATTGTCTCTGAAGGTAGGAGAATTGATGCTTCCCACACTCGAACAGGTGAAAATACTCTAAGAATCCAAATAATCGAACAACTATTTATACAAAATCCTTCCTTGTTAGCGGTTATCGTGCATGGAATGCACTCCCAAATCAAATTAGGTCCATAGAGAGTCAAGCGGGCTCACCCGTACATTCAGACATTATCTTTTAGGAAAATGGCTGAAACTGTCCAACCTAGAGCAGCATGACATTCAAATTCCTTCCTTAATCCCTATCCTTATCCTTTATAATCATTTCCCTCCACTCTCAAGTAAAAATTATGGTTTTTCTCTTTTGCACTATCATTCATGTAAATTTAGCATAAAAATTGTGAATAAGCTACATTCTAGATTGTTTCTTATTCAAACTCTTCCTGGAGTGGATCTCAGCATTCTTATTCTACATCCCTTCCCCTCTTTTCCGTATTATAATTCCCCCTTCATAATTCCCTAATTGGAAAATTATTTTTTTGGAACTTTCATAATCATATCATCTTGTTATTACATAAACTAATCTCTTTTGTATAATAATTCCCTTTCTTATTAACATTATTTTTGGATTTACATCAACAAATCTCTTTTCCAATGATAACTTTCACTCCCTCATTATTCCACTTATTATTACATCATATCGATTTTCTAATTATTGGGAATTAACTTTTTCTTTATTTCCATCATTATTATGATTTACTCTTTTCTGTTGATGTATGATTTACTCTTTTCTGAATGATTTATTTATTTATTTATTTCGTTTGAATTTTCAACTTTCTTTTTCTACGGTTTTAAGTGCTGAAGGGGAGGGTATCCTTGATACCCTCTCAGAGAATTGACTTCTTAAAGTTCAAAACTTCACCGTTTCATTTGAAAACATTACAGTAGTACCTCAACTTTTGCATATTTCATCACTTTCCTTGCTCAATATTATTGTAGAACTCATTAGTTAAATATGATTCACCATGTTATTTTACAACGTGAGTTTAATTATGTTTTGTTAAACACATGAATAAAGAAAGAATCTGAATCTGAATCTCACTCATTCTCTTTCTCTATCTCTTCTCTTTTTTGGTAAAGAGTTAGTGGGAAGGATACTTCGAATATTCTTTCCGAAGAATGGACATTGATATGTCCAAAGCTCCGCCAATTTATGTCGATGCATAACAATACTATCCATTTTATCTATAGTTATTACAAATTGCTTTTTTCATATCATATACAGCTCAATAATTTTTTTAATTATATTTTGTAAATTCATCTTAATTTTGCTGTATTGTAAGCTATCGTATAAGTGTATAAGCCAGTATATACTAATCTACATAAATGAAGATAGTAGTCAATCAATCAATCTCTCTCACTCTCTCTCTCACTCTCTCTCTCTCTCTCTCTCTTATCTAATTAAATCTAATCTCTGTTATAACCAGTGAGTAGAATGAATATTCTATACTCTGCTTATAACATTCGTCAAAATAAAGAAGTGCTGGTGGACATTTCTTTCTCTCTCATGTTAGTCTAGAATTTCTGGTTGCAGCTGTAAAACTAATGAGTCCAAATAAACAGTAGATGTAGTAAAACAGTTAGTATACAAAATAACAGTAGATGTCATAGAAACCTGAAAATGATAACTCAATTTCTGTCCTCCATCTCAATTCTATTGATTAAGGTGAAAAACATTATTTCAACAAAGACATTCATAAGGATACAACTCCATGATCATGTATTATATTATAGTAGAACTATAAATAATGTACTTTCATTGAACCATTCCATTTCAATTAATAAAAATACTGCACTAATAATATAAAAATAGAAATTGGGGAAGCCCATAGTTATTGAGGTAGAGAGGAATCACACTGGAGAAAGAGCGAAGAGAGAGCGTATGTCTTTTTGATATCATCAGCATAAAAACGGCAACCGTAAGCTCCCATTGTTCGAAACTGCAATGTTTTCGTGAAAAAAAGTAGCTCCAAATCATAATATCGAGCTGACTTTGCTTGCATCCTATTTTGAGAATGAATGACTACAATATTAATGTCATTTAGAATTACATTAATTAAATTAATTTAATTTAAATATGAAATAATATAATAATTGTCATTATTATATTAATCAGTCAGCTTTCAGAAGCCGAAGGGAGTAGACGTGTTTTGTGAAATTCATTTCATTATTCTAAAAGTATACCATCAAACTGTTGTGTCAGTGAAAACGGCATTGCCGAATTGTGAGTGAGTGTATGTGTGTGTGCGCGCGCGCGTTGGCAGCAACTATGACTGTAGCCGAGTTCGGATATTGCTGCTTCGGTGAGTGCTGAATCGGTAATTCTATTGTGAGAACTGAACTATCGTAACTATGAACGGTGACGATAATACGACTATTATTACTATAACTGAAGAAAATAAACCTGTCTCCTACAAGGTTCGAACTGATAAAATTCAATCAGAATGCGAAAAATTTTTATTTAAAGCTTGGAACGAAGCTAATACAAAATTCCAGCAATCAGAAAAAATAAGTTCTGAACTTAAAATTCAACTTGAACAGCTTCAAACTAGATTATCAGACTAAATCTAAGAATGAAGAAAAAAATACGGACAATTATCATACCGATGAAGAAGAATTATCTACTGAAACAGAATGGATTCGACAAAAGCAAAGAAAGAGGAAGAGAGAACAATCTGACTCACCTCCAACACAATCATCCAATGAGCAGAAAGTGAGTTCACGTAGAGAAACTGAACTAAAAGAGAATGCTGAACCAAAAAAAACTCCTAGTATCAAACAAGTTAAGAGACCTCCTCCAATAATACTCTACAACATCCAAGACTATCAAGTAGTGTATAAGATTTTGAATGAAAAAATAAAAGACTCTTATAAGATCACACTATTGAATAATGGTAGCTTAAAACACAACGTTGAATCTGAGGATAATTATAGACTAGCTACATCATTGCTGAATGACAAAAAAATGAATTGGTCTTCGTTTGAAAACAAGCAAACGGGACCCATTAGAGTAATAGTGAAGAAGTTGCACAGCACTTGCAATCCACAGGAAATAAAAGAGGAACTTCAGGAAAAAGGATTTAAAATTTTGGACGTGGTAAACATTCTTAAATGGAAAACAAAAGAACCACTCCCAATATTCATGTTAACTTTTGAAAACACAGAGAGCATAAATAGAATTATGAAATATGTGTAATTATGGGTATGAAGGTTGAAATTGTCCCCCTGAAAAAATCGAAATTTCTACCGCAATGTAAAAATTGTCAAACCTGGGGACACACTAAAAAATACTGCCAGAAGGAGCCTAGGTGCGTGAAATGCGCTGGTCCCCACATCACTATCAACTGTACTAAGAGTAAAGAAGTTAAGCCTAAATGCTACAATTGTGGGATGGAGCACCCTGCTAATTATAGAGGATGTGTTGTAGCACAAGAGTTGCAGGCACTTCGAAATAAGAAAAAAGCAATAAAATCTATTTCGTCAGTCAACAAAAGAAACGATCCTATTGTGCCACAGAGAGCTGTAATAATGACAGTAGAGTTAAGGAGAACCAGAGTTATGCTGATAAGCTGAAAAATAAAGTACCTATCAACAGTAACGAAAAGTCAAGTCTTCAAGATTACAACTTGAGTAAAGATTTGGAACTGAGCATTACAACTCAACTTAAATTGATTCTTGAGAAACTAGTTGTGCAAGAAGGCCTCAATAAATCATTTTAAGTAGGTTAGAAAAACTGGAAAATATTTCAGTTCCAGAAGTCATTCACAAGAAGCATGGAAATAGATTCAAAATTATGACTTGGAATGCTAATGGATTACTACAGCACAAAGATGATCTATTAGCAATTCTAATTGAGCATAAAATAGATGCCTGTCTCATTTCCGAAACTCATTTCACCAAAGAATCCTACTTTAAAATTAGAGGGTACAAAACGTACCATGCCATACATCCCAACAACAGCGCTAGAGGCGGAAGTGCGGTTATTGTAAGAGAAGAGCTAAACCATCACGAGTTCAAGAAGATAGAATTGCAGGAGTTCCAGTCGATTTCAATCAAAGTCAAACTTATCGGTAGACCATCTGGTACGATCACAATTGGAGCCGTCTACTGTCCACCACGATTTAATTTGAAGAAGATAGAATATATTGATTCCTAAGCAACTTCACAGGAAATTTATCATCGGAGGAGACTTCAATTCAAAGAATACACAATGGGGTCCCGACTGACCACAACTAAAGGAAAGGAGCTATTACTGGCTGTTAATGAATACCACTGCGATGTTCACTCAACAAGGAAACCAACTTACTGGCCAACAGACAAAACAAAATTCCAGACCTGATAGATTTTTTCATCACAAAAAATATTTCACCAAACTGTGTTGAAGTTGAAGAAAAATTTGATCTCAACTCTGACCATTCGCCAATAGTTTTGACAATGCACAGTGCAGCTGTTAAAAAAGAAATGCCACCTAGACTCATCAACAGGTACACAGATTTAGAAACTTTTAAAAATATGATAGACTCTAGAATAGACTTGAACACATCTCTGCAAACTATAGATGAACTAGAAACTGAAGTCCAGGAGTTTGTAATCAATATCCAACAATGTGCCTGGGAAAATACACCACTACTTCAAAGCAGGATTTTCAAAGGTAATTGCTATCCTGTAGCGGTAAGAGAGTTGATAGAAAAAAGAAGAAGAACAAGAAGATCATGGCAATCAACAAGAAATCCAAGAGTTAAAACAGAACTTGATAGAATTACTAATGAACTGAGAAAGATGATACAGGATGTAAAACAACATGATATCAATAAATACTTAGAAGAGTTAACCAATGAGTCTACTACAAATTTTTCATTATGGAGATCAACCAGGAAACTGAAGAGACCTCTTGAACAAGTTACACCGATAAGGAAGAATCAAGATTGCTGGGCAAGGAGCAATAAAGAGAAAGCCGATTTGTTTGCTGATCATCTGGAAAAGGTTTTCTCACCTCATGAGGAAACAATTATAGATGAGAATGAGGATTGGAGTAGGAGTTATCACTCCAACATCGCCAAGGGAGGTAGAATATGAGATTAAAAATTTGAGCAGAAAGAAAACGCCAGGTTTCGACTTAATAACTGGAGAGATTCTACAAGAGCTCCCAAGAAAAGCAATTGTGAAGCTATGCCATCTCTTCAACGCTTCATTCCGATTGAAATATGTGCCAAGTTTCTGGAAGGTAGCCGATGTCATCATGATACCAAAACCTGGAAAGCCACCACATGATGTAACCTCGTATAGGCCAATTTCACTACTGCCAGTAATATCAAAATTATTGAGAAACTTCTACTGAAAAGATAAAGCCTTATCTGGACGATAATGGATTAATACCAACCATCAATTCGGATTTCGAGATAAACATAGTACAATAGATCAGGTGCACAGAATAACAAAATTATTGAAAATACATTGGAGGAAAAGAAAGTTTGCTCTGCAATTTTCCTTGATGTAGCACAGGCTTTCGACAAAGTATGGCATTCAGGATTGTGCTACAAAATGAACCAGTCTTACCAACAGAATACAGTCTGATACTGAAATCATATCTTCAAGACCGTTATTTCAGGATAAAACAAGATGATGCTTTTTCATCTCTCAGAGAAATCAGGGCTGGAGTTCCTCAAGGAAGTGTGCTGGGTCCCCTCTTGTACCTCCTATACACATCTGATATACCTCAACCCGAAAACGTAACAGTAGCAACATTTGCTGATGACACAGCAGTTTTATCAGTTGGTGAAACTGTTGAAGTTTCTACAGAGGAATTGCAGGTGGCAGTCAACAGAATCAATGTTTGGACAAAACACTGGCTTATAAAATTGAATGAAGCAAAATTAGTTCAAGTCAACTTTACAAACAGAAGAGTTCAATATATCCCCTTAACACTCAATGGAATATTGTACCCTACTCCAACACTGCAAAGTATCTAGGCATGACGCTGGATGCCAAGCTTAGATGGAAGGAGCATGTGAAGAAGAAAAGAGAACAACTTGGCATAAAATTCAAGAAAATGTACTGGCTACTTGGAGGACATCAAAGTTGTCAAATTAACAAATTGCTTCTCTACAAGCAGATTCTGGAGCCGGTGTGGACCTACGGAATTCAACTCTGGGGCTGCACCCGACCATCCAATATCGACATCATCCAGCGCTTCCAGAACAAAGTACTCAGAAGTTGTGTAGACGCTCCTTGGTACATCAGGAACTCTGATCTCCACCGCGACCTGGGAGTGGCGACAGTCATCAGTGAAATCCAAAGATTTGCAGAAAAACATGAGAAAAGTCTTCATCAACATGTGAACGTGGAAGCAATCCAGCTGCTCAACGTGCATGGAGTAAGAAGACTGCAACGCAGAAAGCCACACGAATTAGTTTAGTGCTAAAGTGTTCAATTGGAAGTGCAAAGGCAGAATACCGTATCCTTTTATGCTAAAAATAATCTTTATTTAATCCTTAACCAATATAGAAGGCTTAACCAATGGGTTTTACCTTCACAAACAATATTCTTATCATTTATGTCAAAATAGAATAGCTTATTAGTCTTTACTAGGTGCTATAAAATCAAGAAAAAATTATATTAATAATCGTAATTATTTAATTAATGGTCATTATTTTATGATATTTGTCATCATATATAGTTCAGGAAGTTATTCCATACAACGCCAGAAAGTGGGAATCTTCACTAGTAAAAGTGTACGTTTCCGTATTTCGAGAAAAATGTTTGCCCTGATAATAGAGAATTGAATTTAAATTGTAGATGATGATTATCCCTTTCACTACATTGAATTGGATTACGATAATAATTAGTTCTGAAATTAATTAAGTGTAAGTTTGAAAGAAGCCGAGGATTTCAAAAAATGTATCCTCTTTCCAAAGTTCAAACGGAGTGGATGAAGACAAATTTGAAACAACAGGATGAGATTTTCCACAAATCTATAACAATAATTTGTTTTTATTGCATTAGTCTCTAGTTAGTGGTTGATAATAAACTGAAACATAATGAAAAAAAAGGAAAATCTAGGAAAGCCGCTATTTTCACATACTGGCACTTTCCAATGCAGAATTCAATCATGCATAGTGAATTTGATAGTTTTGAATAACAATACATATTATGATGGGTTTATCAACAGTTTTTAGGATCACAGCTGAAATCCAAATTTTGTACAGAATAGCTTTTTCTGTAAGGCTAGTTACATACACATCGATTTTTGGTCGTACGATATTTTACCGTCCTTATAAATTCTATTAGATTGAACAGATGATTTCAAACATATGATGTTTGCCAAGTTCCGTTTAATCTGATAGAATTCATAGTGACGGTAAAATATCGTACGACCAAAAATCGATGTGTATGTAACTGGTCTAAGGCTAGCTACAAACACATCGATTTTGGTCGTACGATAAAAAATCGAAAGACCAAATTCCAATGGTAGCGCAATGAAATAGATTGGTGATTACAAACACATCGATCAACGATTTTTATCGTACGGATGTCGTGTAGTGGTCGTCTCTTGTCTCCACTAAACACGACATCGTGTAGTGGTCGTTCAGTGGTCGTGAATACAGTGGCGCATGTGATCAAAGCGGCAACTTCATACACATCGAATTTGTTCATACGATCTTTTATCGAACGTTTGAGTAGAGTGATCATTATGGCAATTTAAAATAAATAATTTTAATGATACAAGGCCATCTGATCCCAAGACAGCACCGTAATGAGCATGCGCACGTAACGTTCCATTCAGTTTTTTAGTTCTAATAAACGTTCTAATAACTAGTAGTTCTGTGAACCTCGCGCAGTTATTAACCACAGCCTCCTCTTATACTGTCAATCAGAGTAAATTATGTCCTGTCCTGTCGTGTCGGCGAGATATTGGTGTGTGAAAAACTAATGGCTGTTTGGGTTGTTTGTACCGACAATGTCAATAATTTGTTGTAACAAACTATGCTACTATTATAAAAAGCTTACTGAGTTGAAGCAGGAAAAGTCGGGATAAAATACTATGCTATTTATCGAGTTATCAATTGCATGCCTCATCGAATGCAATTAATAGTCCACAGACAGCTGATTTTTTACCAGTTACATCAGATATTAATTGCATGCACCATTGCAATTATGCAACAGATATATTATGAATTTTATAAGGTAAGGTAAATTTTATAAGATTTCAAATTATACATCTTGAAAGCGTATATTATTATCATTGTCATAATATATACGCGTATATAAAATATAAGTGTTAATTACGGAAGAACTGGTGCGATTTAAAACTTGACTGATATGTTAATGTATGAAGGAACTCTCTAGAAACTAATCCTGCGTTCAGAATTCCAAAATATCATTGAATAATCACTTTTTGATAAAAATGGAATGAGTAGTTCTAATTGTGTCCCACATCTATGTAGGTTACACGGAATTTATTGTACTTTGATCGTTTGAAGACATGAAATTCGAAAAATCACAATAACTTTTTAGTTGTTGACAGATTGACTTGAAAATTTTATGGGAAGGACACTAATGGTAAGATAAATGTTCCTGTTTTTTTGTAGAATTTTTCCATGGCTCTTTTCCCCCCAGATCCGAAAAACTGTTCGGGCGATTTGACGCCGTAAGACCGGGTTTGAATTTCCCGGCTCAAATAGTCTTTGGCGCGCTTTAGTTGATTGGGTGATTATCGCTCGCAGAGGCTCTCTATTGGTCTATTTTAGATTCTGTTTGTAACTCACAAGTATTTTTCAATGACTAATGTACATCATAATAAAAATTTCAATCTCTAAATAGGCTTTTTTCTTCTCTGGTATTTATTTGGTTATTTGTTTGAAACTCAAACTTTTTTAATATGCTCTTTTCTATTTTTTCGGAGGTTATCATTGAAGATTTTCACGATTGTTGATGAGATTTAAATTCTTAATTTCTAAGTTTTAAGGGCTACGTTGTATTGGTGGAAGGTAAGTAAGATTCTTGTCTGAGGGCGGCAAAATTGAGGGCGCCGCCGAAATATATATACAATAAAAATATGTTGTCATACTTTATTAAAAATATAATCTTTATATTTCCAATACAACAATATATCAATAAAATAAATTTGGGGAGATAATACTAAAGTTATAACTATTGTAATATTATATACTAGCAGGTAACCCGTGCTTCACAAGGGACTTTCTTCAAACTTGACGTAATGAAATCTAGAAGAATTCAAAATAGGCCTATAAGAATCCTCGGTTGATTAAGAATTCATATGCTGCATTTCAAGTAAATCAGTATGACCACCTTTCAATTAAAAAAAGAAGTTGGATTGAGAATGGCGAAAAAAATTTGGGTGTGACGGAAAACCTGTTTTTATCATTCGAAAAGGATCCCCAATCATACCTATCTTCTAATTTCCCTTTTAAGAGAAATCTTCTGCTGCTTCCATACAAACTGGAAGCATGACAAAAAAATAATTGAAAACTTGACAAACTGAAAACGTGGTGTAATCAAATCTTGAAGAATTTAAAATTGGTCTATAACCACCCTCGGTTAAGCAAGAATCTATATGCAAAATTTCAAGTTAATCAGTCCAGTAGTTCTGACGTGATAATGCGTCAAACATAATATTTTCCTATACTTTACACCTGTATACGTGTATAATCCAGTTCTTTCCTTCATTATAGTACAGAAGATAATAGATGGATGGATGATCATTGTTATTTTACGAAAAGATAGAATAAGTTGAGTAGTTTCCCTTTCAGAGGGAGTTTTGACAACCCACAAAACTCATTTTTCATTTGAAGATAGATATAACGAAAAGGTGCATATGACCTTATTTTTTTGCTCAGCTTGCCAAAATACCCCTCATTCCAATATTAAAATTTTCGATTGACTGTATAGTGAGTCAGTCATTCTATCAGGGCTCGAATAATTTTTAAATTTTAATTAAATGAAAATGGAAGAATATAATTTCTTTATGTAAATAACAACACCTTCATTCAAAAACATATTAACTCCATGCGTTTTCATATTTCCGTTACAGCATTGATGAAACTGTAGACGTTTATTTAGCACTTTGTCTCAAAAATTGTTCTAGCTGAAAAATTAATAATCCATGCCACGTGTAGGCCTATACATTGCATCAGGAAAACGAAATTTCAAAACTATTGAATGAAAAAGACTAAGAAATTGTCAAAGAACCACTGATTTATTGATAATTAAAAAGACCGGTTTCGGTTATTACACCATTGTCAATCTCTGATAAACTCTTTGAATCTCTTTGAAACTCTTTGTGAATCTATGTTTTTCAGGTAGAAAGCAATATAGAAACAGATGTTCCTTTTTTAATTTCGACCATATGATTTGGTGATTTTTTAATGAAATCGAATGTACCATTAATGAAAAATTTAAACATTAATTCTGAAAAATCTAGAAGGAAAATTAAAATTTGGGCTTCCAGGTGCACGAGATTGATATTTTTAGAATCTATGTGCAAAATTTGGAGATCTAAATCATTCCCGTTTATCCGGTATGCATAAGTTGACATGTTTTGATGCGAACAAACGAACACACGAACAAACACAACCCTACTTTTTCTTATTATATAAAAGAACTAGCTTGCCCGGTGAACTTCGTAACGCCAAAACGTCAATGTATCTCATGTCACACTCAACTTTTTTTTGTGAATCATGAATTTTTATCTGACAATCAATATTTTCATTTACATCTCAGTACGGACTTCCTATGTTCTTAGTCATGCAGCATTTATTATTCCGAAAACATATTCATCATAATAAATTGGTAGTAAGATTTATCAGTAAAGTGTTGAATTGAAAAAAGTAGATAGGTTAAATCAGTGTTTCAAAGATGAATTTAATGCATTCATAGTTGTTGATTGTCAATAGATGGTTCAGGAAATATGCGATATACGATGAATTACACAGAATTCCATATTCTTTCAATTTTCCATTTGTTTTATCTGGGTTTAGTTTAGAGAATGTTGACATAAAAATAGAGTACGCCAACAACTTTGGCGATTGGCGAGCGATTGTTATTGTTAATAGCAGGTGCACACCGACGCGAATGCTCCGAAGTTTTGATGCGGTACGTATTAAATTCTGAGAACTTGCCGTGTTTATTAGTTAATAGTTTATATGCTGAACTCCTTCCAATAAAACAATTAATAAAAGCGCTGTGAATCCATTTGTTGAGACTAGACAAATCTTCACTAATTTCGAGCAAGATTTGGCTGAATTTAAAGCAATTCGTCGATACTTAAAAAATTATAAATACTGATCAAGGCTTTGAAGATTCTGATCACAAAGGCTCTGAAATCTTGGAAATCATTAACAAAATATAAAGCTCTTTTATTTTGTTCTGTTGGAGGATGAATTTGAAAGTGTGAGGCACTAAAAAAAAAACAATGATAATTCTATTTGTCATTCATTTTAATAGGAATTTTTGGTTTCTGCTTGATTAAAGTCAAGAACTATAAAACTGAATTCAATCTATCCCGTGCTATAAAATAGCCTTGCAGAGCATGGGTTACCTGCTAGTATTATTTATATTCATGATTTTTAATTATTTATGTTTATTGATTATAATAGACTAGGCTATTGTATGTATGGTACAAAAAAAATAATCCACTCAAAGACAAAAATTCAGATTAGATCATTAGATTATATTTATTATGTATACCAACACTGGTGAACAGTGCTTGGTGAATAAAATAACTACTGTACCTTATATAATATTGTTTTATTATTATTGTTTATTATTATTCGAGAAGAATCGCACAGATTCATAGAGAGAAGAATAAAAAGAATTCGATTAATGTAGGTATAATTGCAATTTCCAATAGGCTACAGTTTATCAATAAAGAAGTAATAATTCAATTTCAATTTCCAATTTATTAAAACACACAAAACAAAACAAAATTACAAAGAATTACAAAACAAATAAAATACAATAAAATTTTACAAATATAAAAAAACCGTGGGCTTTGTGGTTGGGTGTGTTGGACAAGAGAAAAAAGAAAGGAAGATACCTAGCCAACTATGGTTTCCTATGTAATAGGCTGGCAAAGAAGAGAAGAGAGAAGTGATGAGGAAAAAAGGGAATGGAAAAATGGGGGAAGGAAGAAAAACAGAGGAATAGGTACGCAAAAGAAGGTAAGCAAGTCCACTGAAAAATGAAAAAAAATAATGAAAAAACAAAGCTGGAGCAAAAATCTTGAGTCTTATATAGGTATCTAAATGGAAGAGGAAGTAGCTTAGATTAGACAGTTCAAGGAGGAATTTTTGCGCAATCCCCGAGAAATAAGGAAAAAATTTTGTGCAAATCCCCCTCCCCCCTCCCCCCTCCCCCTCTGCGCATGCGCAAACTCCCCCCTCCTCCCCCTTTCCTCCCCCTCTCCTCCCCCTTTCCTCCCCCTCTCCTCCCTTTCCTCCCCCTCTCCTCCCCCTTTCCTCCCCCTCTCCTCCCCCTCTCCCTCTCCTTCTCCCTCTCCCTCTCCCTCTCCCTCTCCTTCTCCTTCTCCCTCTCCCTCTCCCTCTCCCTCTCCTCTCCCTCCTTCTCCCTCTCCCTCTCCCTCTCCCTCACCCTCTCCCAGTGAGGACGAGGGGGAGGAAGAGAGACAGTGAGGGAAAAAATAATTTCCCTTTTTGGAGGAAAAATTCCCTACTGACAGATTAAAGTGAATCCATCTTTCTACTGTCAAATTAAAGTGAATCCATATTTCTACTGTCAAATTAAAGTGAATCCGGTTTGCTTTCCACCCGACAGTTAAGAAAAATTTCACAAATTTTCTATGTGCTGTACAAACCTGCAGGCGTTGCTTTTTAATGTGCTCTCCGAGAATATCTATAGTAAATTTAGTACGAACAAGCATTCCAAAAATGGCTATAGATATTCTCAGACCTATATCACTTGGGGTATCAACATCATCAATATCGGTGCAGTTCTCTTAGGAAAATTCGATTTCCACTGACATTAAGTTCCCACGAGCGTGAAAGAAAACTTTTAAGTTTATGCTTGTTTAAGACTAGAGATACTCATTGGGCAAGTTGATAACCTCTTTAAAGTCTCCTTCACTATCAATTATGTGTATGCAAATTTCACCACTATCAGGAATGTGACATTGGTTACAGTATACCAATCGTAAGCCAATGGTCAAAACCCCAATTTGCTTGTGGGTCTGCATCAATTGAAAATTCATTAAGCTTGTGCAATCGAAATAAGCACTCATCTTATCAGTTTGAACGTTTCAAAGCAAATAACACCTTCTGTTGCTGCAATTCGACGCGTGCTATACTTTCCCTATCTAATGTGATGTCCAGCTATGCTTACCGCTCGTTATAGATTTTCTTTTGGGGCTAATACAAACCCAGCATATTGACCAAGACCCATTTTCGATGTAATCAAATCTCCCACCTGTTCCTCACTCAAATTATGTTGTTTAGCTTCTATCCAATTCATATTAAAACTAACTTTTGCGTAATTCCTTACAATATCGTAGGCCATTTTGTGAATGAATAATTTTAAATAATCTATAAAAGCGGGTGAACATTGCAGTCTCATCACAGTATATTTTTCAGAATTGTAATCAAGGTTGTTAGTTCATCATTAACCTTTTTAACAGCAAGATCCAATTCATCTTTCTTAATAAAATCTTTTAAATCAGTTTTTTGTGCATATTGCTCAGTAATTGTTTAATCAGACCATTAACAGCATCCTTTGTAACGAATTGTTTAATCCCATCAAAAATAGTAGCTTTTATTGCATCTGCCATTCCAGATAATCTTTTTTCAAATTCTTCCTTAGTTATATTTTTACTAGTCAATTTCTCCAAAACAGTATCTAAATATTTATTATCAATTACTGACGGTTGTGTTTCATTTACTTTAGTAAAAATTTCTGTACTAAGCTGTTTCAGTTTAGTGTTAAGATAGTTTCTGTCCAAGATCTCTAAATTTTTAATTTTATCAGAAATGGCTTTCAATTTTTCGTCCAAATAAGATTTATCAACCTATTTTTGTCAATACTAACCAACTGGGTGAAAAGGTATCTGATAAATTTTTCACTTCTCCTAATGCACTCTGTAGAGTTTGTGTTCTCTCTATGATAACTTTATCAATATTTGCACTAAAATTCTGTAATGAACTTTTAACAGCTTCACTGATTCCCTCTGATTTATTGAATCAATTATAG